>NC_092640.1:57335807-57457965 GCF_039555335.1 Amphiura filiformis | reverse complement strand
CCTTAAAGGTGAAACAAACCTACTCATGTTACCCTCTGGCCATGGGCTGGCCTGGTACAGAAAGATGACATTCCAATATAATAACGCTTTAGTCGTTTGGGCTGCACATGACAGATGAAAAACCTTGAGATGTTGGTACAACACCACGCTATCTCATGATTCCCGATTAATGGTTCAGATTAACACAGCTGTTTGAACACGACGAATGTACATTTGCAATTTTTCCAAATTACATTTTCTCTATTTGAAGAATTTGTAACACACCTGCTTTCCATTAATGCATCGCAGAAATTGCATTATATGTCTGGTATTGGTTTTTGCTATTATTGAGTTGAGCTACAGATTGTTTGTTTAAAGCGCAACCTATAAACATGGTAAAAGTTAACAACACAACCAGCAAAATCGCTGACTAATAGTTTACCACGTTAGCATGGTTAGCCGTGTTCAAACGCAGAAAGCAATGCTGGTATGGTTACTTTTTATGACTGCTATGAAAAAGATTTTATTTTCAGGAATGGTTTGTACCACCCAGAGGTTAGGAAAATACATTGATGCTCGTGTATTGAAGCAGAAATAGTTAACACCAGTTGTGAAGTTGATATAAAACAATTTTATGTCCCAAAGCGGACAAGTAGAAATTTCTAGGATTATTGAAATTTAGACCAGGATTCCATTAACAGAACTAACTAAACAGAACGAGGAGGAGACCTCTTCCTTTCCATTTTGTTGAATTAATAACACTTTATAAAGAAGAAACAGAGATTCCTCCAATTATAATAATAAAGCTGTTTACAATTAATCACCGTTAATAGATTATTTGTGTGCTAACATCGTACAGAGACAACCCTAGTTTCCACCCCAATTTCACAGCCATTTAGTTTCATCCAATAAAATTATTATTATTATTTCCGACATTTATAGAGCGCCTTTGCTAAAAAAGAACAAAGCACTGTAAAAAGTGATTTACAAACAAGAAATATAAAATACATGCGAAAAAACTAAAAGCATTAAAAATGCAAGCATAAGATACATGTTATATTGCTCACAATATTTAATAAGCAAGTACATATAAATTACACGCATAAAAAAACACTCAAAATACATATAAGATAATGCACACAGAATGACACAGAAAAAGGTTGGCAGAGACGATGGACTCATAATGTATGGACGGAAACAAATGCGTTTTAAATGCTTCCTGAACATCATGACGGTCGAAGAGCTACGGATCACGACAGGTAGGCTGTTCCATAGTCGCGGGGCAGCTGAATGAAACGATTTATCACCATAGCTTTTTTTAGTCCTTGTGCAATGAAGAAGAGTGGTGGCGGAGATTTTGCCGCCTAGGGGTATAAGGCACAAGAAACACAGACAGGTACCGATAAAATAAATAAAAATACACAAAGCATGTCATAAAATAAAAAATTATAAAATATTGTCCCGGTAGGCTAGACAGGAGGAGCCAGGAGCGCGAACACTGTCACCCGAGGGGGTGTGACCCCTCCAACCCACCGAGGCAAGTAAACTCAAAACATAATTATTAAATATTGCACATTATAATAAATAACATATTACACATAACACATATTTCATCAACAATAACATAAAATTTAGGAGTCCAGCTCCAGCTCTTGCATAGTCATTTCATTAAAATGTGTTTTAAGGTGGCTTTTGACTGGCCTCAAATTTTTATGCAGAATAAACTGATCCCTGATGGACACTGGAAGTGCATTCCAAAGTCGAGGAAAATTGACACTGATGGTATATTTAAAACTATCTGTTTTTGGGGTGATATGATTGTTAAAAATCAAATTGTCAAGATGGCGAGTGTTTACAATCCATTTGCTGAAATGAAAGACATAATAATTTGAAATACATTTGGCAAGTAAAACAAATAGATAAATATTTCCTCCTGTTATTAAGATCCATAAGATTGAGTTGTTGAAGACGCTCCATGTAAGATTGATCCCCTTCTCTGATCCAAAATAAATCTTGATGCCCTCCTTTGGATAAGTTCCAAATTATTATTGTGATTTTTACGATATACAAACCAAACTGGTGAACAAAATCTATGACCGGTAAAACAAGAGAACGATAAAGTGTGAGCAGGATGTTTTGATTTTGTTTACCAACAACAGTCCTGAGGAAGCCTAAGAGTCTATTGCACTTTTTTGTAACATTGGACACATGCTCATTCCAAGATAGGTCAGCAGATACCTGAACCCTAAGGAGACGCAAACTAGAAGCTTCTGAAAGCTGAAAGCTGGTATTTGAAACATAATAAACTGGTTTGTTTCTGCGACGGCAAATACACATAATGACATTTCAGAGGATTTAACTGAAGAGTGCAGTCCTTTGAAAATATTCAACAGAACCTTAAATTTACTTCGCTGATCCCCGGGTAGCCAATGGCGAAGTCTCTCAACTCTGAAAACAATCCTGGCCGCTCTATTTTGAAGGTTTTAAAGCTGTTTACAATCTTAAACAGTCTTGTTGATGGCTTTCTCATGGTCCATTATGGACATTTTCTGGTCAAAAAATGGCATCAAGCCGCTTCAAAAGGTCGACCGTGTCGAATGCAGCTGATTGGTCCAATAAGATAACAGCAGCAGCTTTATTATAATCCAGCTCTTTCATAATATCAGTCAGTTCTGCACTGTGCTGATGTCTATAGGCGGACTGAAATTCTTCAAAGAGACAATTGGAACTAAGATGTTCGTTAATTTGTACACACACCAGTTTCTCTAGTATTCATTTCAAAAATATCCAATGACAATTTAAATGACTTATTATTCTATTTTGGGCAATTAATGCAGTTTTCGCTGGGATCACTGAATAAACCTTTCAGAGCTAGTTATTCAATATTATTGCAATTGTAACATAAACGTTCTTGCTTGTGTACAAAGGGTGGTATTTTGATTTCATTAATATTTAATTAAATTTATAATCGACGGAAATTATGCCCTCGGTCTGATTGAAAAATACAACAACTGCGTTAAATTATACTACGTTGTGCATTTTATAATTTATTAAAGATATCATTTAATATATTTATTTTGTAACATCCATTCAAGTTTAAATTTCACATTTAGGCCCTTTTGTAATGTATAGAAAAGTATATGCCATTTAATACTAAAGAAGCTCTATATTGAAGGCCAAATGTTAAGATTAGAATAACATTCAGCACGCATCATGTTTTTTAAAAATGATAAACAATGAGTTCCAAAGTTGTGCATATGGTGATGTCCTTACAATTCTCCCGGGACAATTCGTACATCGTATGTTAATACCTCGTCCGTTACAAACTGCAAACAATGTTGACAACACTTTTATCATAATAAAAAACACTTTTAATGCTAGGTTCTCGATCTTTTCATTTGTATTTTGAATTATCGTGCGATTATTTTACTCAGCCGGTTTAATACCACTATGTAAAGTAAACATTCTTTCAATATCATACCCTTACTACCAGGAACGGTTATTGAAACCGTAGTTACTCCTTGCTGCAACCACTTGCATCCAAAGAAGGTTGAGGTTAGCAGTTGCATCATCCTTAGCCTTGTATCCTATAACAACTAAGTCATGTAAGTGCTTTCTTGAAGAACAAAATGCAACATTGGTTAAGAGTTTCTTATATTTTACATCCCCCTATCAAATATGTGACCAACGCGACTAAAAAAAGTGATATAGCCTTTGATAATAATAGGTTTGCATCGATTTCCTCGTCCTTGATTAGCATTACTCTAAGCGATGGTGTAGTCCAGGTCTGACCTTATAGCTTTATCGACTTTTGTTTTAATGTTATTTATAGTCAAACCACTTTACCAATCAGGGAATTGTCAAGACATGATTTCACTAAATGATCTAATACAAAGAATAAGGAAAGCGCTAAATCAAGTTATGTTCAAATAAATGTTACTTCTTTTCCGATCTTTGATTATAAGGTCAACATATTGAAATATTCATATTGGAAATAGGACAATCGACTATATGTAATATAAAGTCCTAAAACAGGTGTTCAGAGTCCCAGAGTTAAGCAATATTTATTTTAAATGTCTTACAAGCAATAACTGCATCACATTTGTTTTATCTAAAGCTCACAGTAGACACAAATACTGTTAGAAATAGCCAATTCTTTCGGGTAAAAGCGACATGGAAGAGGAAGCTAATTCCCACGTCCCAGGAAAACCATTGATCTGATCTAACGTTATTAACGGAAAGTGACATAACGTGATATAACGGAAAGTGACAAACATGATATAACACAACACAACACAGCACAGCACAGCACAGCACAGCACAGCACAGCACAGCACAACACAGCACAACACAACACTGCGCTTTATAACACAACACAACACTGCGCTTTACAACACAAAACAACATTGCGCTTTACGACACAACACAACATTGCGCTTTACGACGCAACACAACATTGCGCTTTACAACACAACACAGCATTGCGCTTTACAACACAGCATTGCGCTTTACAACACAACACAACATTGCGCTTTACAACACAACACAACACACAACACAACATTGCGCTTTACAACACAACACAACATTGCGCTTTACGACACAACACAACATTGCGCTTTACAACACAACACAATATTGCGCTTTACAACACAACACAACATTGCGCTTTACAATACAACACAACATTGCGCTTTACAACACAACACAACATTGCGCTTTACAACACAACACAACATTGCGCTTTACAATACAACACAACATTGCGCTTTACAACACAACACAACATTGCGCTTTACAACACAACACAACATTGCGCTTTACAAACACAACACACAACATTGCGCTTTACAATACAACACAACATTGCGCTTTACAACACAACACAACATTGCGCTTTACAACACAACACAACATTGCGCTTTACAACACAACACAACATTGCGCTTTACGACACAACACAACATTGCGCTTTACAACACAACACACAACATTGCGCTTTTTACAACACAACACAACACAACATTGCGCTTTACAACACAACACAACATTGCGCTTTACAACACAACACAACATTGCGCTTTACAACAAATACAAAAAATAACATCGATCAACATCAGAAAATGTAATTATGTTTAAAGACCCGTATTGAAAGTTTCAACTGTGAGAGAAGTCCGTAGGGTAGCCGGTAACTGGATCCAGAGGATAGGACCAGACACGCTAAATGAAACATCACCAATTCTATTACTTAAAGTAGAGAACTAATTCAAAATCCAAATGCAATTGTATTTATATAATGTCTTGAGTGCCAAAATCCAGTCTTTTTCGAAATATGAATAAACTTTCATGCTAAGAATTAGTCCCATCGCAATAAAGTGTCGGCATTTGAAATTGCCGCTAAGAAATAAATATAAATTTGATGTCACCCCGAATCGTAGCTGTTTAAGGTTACACTATTTTTTGCGTACAATTTATAGGGCCGGAGGATTCACTTTATCGTAATAACAAACTATTTAAAGTAAGCAAAGACGTCTTGTCAGAGTAAGAATTGTAGTGTAATGAATGACTGGCGCAATTTTAACGTTAATGCGAGGTTAGAGATCTTTTCAGCCCCTTTTGAATTATCATGCGATTATTTTACTCAGCTCTTAGCAGGTGAAATACTATTATGTAAAAGTAAACATTCTTTCAATATCATACCTTTCCTACCAGGAAGGTTATTGAAACCGTAATTACTCCTTGCTGTAACCACCTGCATCCAAAGAAGGTTGAGGTTAGCAGGTGCATCATCCTTAGCCTTGTATCCTGTAACAACTAAGTGCTTTCTTGAAGAACAAAAATGCAATATTGGCTAAGAGTTTCTTATATTTTATAACCTCTATAAAATATCTGACCAACGCGACTACAAAAATGTGTCATTGCCTTTGAAAATAACAGGTTTGCATCGATTTCTTCGTCCTTGATTAGCATTACTCAAGTGATGGTGTAGTCAAAGTATAACCTTAACTTTATCAACTTTTGCTTTATGTTAATTAGAGTTAAACCACTTGGCCAATCATGGAATTTTCAAAACATGATTTCACAATGATCTTTTTACAAAGAACAATTAAACCGTTGTTTCTGAGTAAAGACATGTTCATATTATAACGTAATAAATATGCGTCTCAGAAGTTCAGCTTCTACTGTTCTGCATTAAAATTCTATGTACGTTGCTGTCTAGTGTGTTATGTTTTACTGTTGAATCTAAATATTCACCAGGAAGTTATCTTGAGGATGAAAAAAAATTGAAATTTTGTTCGAGAACAGAGAACTAGTTCAAATTCCATTACAATAAGTTTATTATAAATCTGCAGGCACCGCTTAACATATTGAAATTTTCAATTGGACAGTATGTATAAAATACAAAACCTACAATATGCTTTCAGAATGAAGCAATATTGATTCTAAATGTCTTCTATGCAATAATTTCATCACTCGAAATTGAAAATTTTCTCCATTCTTTATCTAAAACTCCCAGTAGACATAAATACTGTTAGGAACAACTATTCTTTCAGGGCAATAGCGACATTTGGAAAGAGGAAGTTAATTCTTGCGGCCCGGGACAACCATTGTTGATCTTCTTTGCTATTAAGATGAAATAACGTTATTAACAGAGAGTTGACTTGCCTAGAGAAAGGTCAGAGATAGAGGACTAGTTCAAAATCCAAACATAATTTAATTCTTTTATGTCGTAAGTTCCAAAATGCAGTCTTGTGTTATTGCATACATCTGTGGAATATAATTACTGCTGCTTTTAGATTCCGTTCGTTGATTTGCACAAATGGTTATTCGTTTGAATTTCTATAAATCCACAGTGAAAAAGAATATGCTGAGAATCATGTTTTAAATTTGAAATTAAGGTTGGTTTGACTTTTGTGTTATTCTTTTTTATGCTAATTATTGTCTTAAATTTACATATATTTATATCATTGGCACACCCACAATTATTTGTATTTCCATACTTATTCTTTTTGTTTTAATTAAAACAAAAACAAATGTACTTTTACTGACATACTGAACCATTTCCATCCCAACTATGCGTTTATTTATATTGTATGCTTTTAATATATCTAAACATTCCTACCCCTTTGAATTAAACCTATTTTCTATTATTAGTGTTCACTTTGTTTACTGGCAATGGCCGTGTTCAGATGACATGCATGTAAGATCGTAGTCAACTAAATAAGCTCGTATAAGTAGTGCCCGTGTAAATTCAGATGCACTCGTACTACAGCTACTACAGCGAATTACGTACAAGATCTTGTGGGTAGAGCTTTACGATCGTCCGTACACTCATGTGAAACCGGACATTGTGGATGGTAATTATACCGTGTGGACGTTCATCGTTCTTAAGGATTGAAAGATGTTTTAACGTTTAAAAACGTTGTAAAGCTGTTAAATATCTTACGAAATATAAGAATATACAAAGATATCTATAGCCCTCTTTCTTTTACCCATGTGGACCACTTTATAGCGTCACACATCATTGCGTTCAGTCACAATAGTTAATTGTGTAAGAAAAGATACCGTTTTAAAAGTTGCACCTGAGTCCATAACAGTCAGGGTTTCTTTAAGAAACACTGGCCTACTGTATTGGTTGAGAGTTGACTCCTATGGCATATGATGCAACTTTTAACACTGTTTAAAATTGTCTCTTTTTTACATAATGCACCATTGTGACTGAACACAATGACGCGATGCCATATAATTTATCCATATGTAAAACAAATAAGCAGCATATTCTTTTTTACAGGTTTGAATTTTGTCAAATATGTTTTGATTTATTTTAAAAAGTATTAAGGGGAACTTATAAGTTGTGGACCCTATTGGTTATGCTAGTACCATTGATAGTCACCGTCTAAACATGGCTAATATGTATCACTCATCAGCTCATGTGTAAAATATATGCATGATCAACTATTTTGTTTTATGACAAATTTTTTAAACTGTGCCTTTGGTGCGAGAGGTCCCGTGTTCAAAAAAATACCAAAGGACAAAACAATAAAACAATAAACGCTCTCTCCGCGACAAATGATAAAGACCACGTAACAATCTGTTCCGATCAGGGTAATTACGCACGTCGGCTGCACTTGCTAAAATGTCACACCTGCTGTTTCACCAGAACACGTTGCCTGGTTGCCTTTCGTCAGCCAGATTTCAGGTGTTTGTGCAATAATAACAATACAAAACCAACAACACGGGATGCGGTTATTCTGTCCTTTGGAGTACAGTTCCATGTTTCCTTTCTTCTGATTCGTCTGAAGCGTTCCTCATTTCTTTACTATGTTATCGCTCAACTGCATGCCTATCATGTTTATACAGGGTTTTAAAGTTTGTCTTTGGCAATTGTTGCCGCCAAAAATGACCGAAGAAAGTAAACAAATAAACCAACGAATCATGAAACTAACCAACAAACAATCAAACAAACAAGAAACCCAACAAACAAACTAACAAACAAACGCATTTTTAGATTTTATATTCTACACATTTCACCATTTTCCAAACAGTTTTACAGTCTTCTAAAACAAAAATCACAGCGACACAAACAAATAATCCTCAGCACACCTTGGATTTACAAAATTCAATATCTTAACCTGCTTCTTATCAGATTATGTTTGGAAACTCAATCCTTTATTAATTCAAACCAGGTAATAGATCGGTATATTGTTAAAGCATTGATTTAATACAAATAGAATGGGAAGAACGTAATGACATGAATGCTGGAATGTGTGATTTGATACGATCAATATTTATGTTTGTTTTTAATAGCTAAATATTGCTCAACAATAATGATTTTTCAAACATGCCATTTAATTTGTGCAAATCCGTCAACATTTTTGTTTTAAAGCCAACACGGAACATGCGAATAAATCGTTTTAATAGAGGTCATTTACGTCATTGGAATGTTCATACGGTGCTTATTAATGTTGTTTTATTTGGACTGCCCAAATATACATGTATTCGTTGTCTTGCACGATTTACCATTTTGATATGCGACATGATGCGATCTGATCTAATCAAACTAAAGATGACAATGTGGAATTGCACCACTTGTAGGCTGCAAACGTGGTTCCGACATATTCTAATGACGGCGGAATAAATGTAAAGCGCTTTGAGGCTGTTTACGGCATAAAGCGCTATATAAATATCTTCATTTTTTTATTACATAAAAAACTAACTGACTTTGAATAAACTCATAACTTTAAATCCTAGTATGTCAGAGAAGTAAGAATTTCAACAATATGACACTTAGTTATTCACGTTGATGACTTAATTTTCGAAATTGCATCCGTGGCTTAGTTAGATCAATTGTGACGCTCAATGAGCCATATTCAAGTCTGATCTCGGTTCCAAATCACATATGAACGTAGTGTAGAAATCGTGTCAAAGCCCACTCAAATTCACACCAATCTGATCTATGAAAGCATTATGTTCATTGCGATATTGGCAATTTAGAGTCGGTCGGAGATGGAAGTTAACCTTTACGCCTTACGCCTGAATGTACTGTGTCGTCACATAAGGTGCTAAAATGCAATATGATCGACTTCAAATATAATTTCATTTCCTACGGAAATGTTTGATACATTAGTGAATATACAAATAAATTAACAAAATCAGCATTAAAATAGTATCCAGGTACATATTAGTTCACCTTGGCCTCGTCTAACATTATAATGAATGGATGAACACCCAGGTTGTCTCACATGCACACTAAATTACCAAAAAGTACCATCCAACGACGTTGATGTAAATGACCATCCTTTACGCTCATTTTAGAAACAAAACGCGACTTGTCATCTTAACCCATCGAGCCAGATTTGGTTCTATGTAATTGTGGATAGGATATGCATACGGGTTGGGGTGGGTCATGGCGTTGGGTTCATTCCGATACATGTTGTATGGGCAATCCGAAACTAGTTTTAGCAATTGCCAAATATGCAATGATAAGCACACTTTGCAGGATGTAGGGTGATCAGAATGCGATAGGAGTAGTATTCTGACGTCATTTCGTAGTTCATTTCAGAGTTTTTCATGTCAAAGGGCTTCTTGTCAAAATAGTTTTTGACGTCAGTATTGACAAACAACGCAGGGAAGACTTTGCGTTCTTTCGAGTGCAATATTTGATATCAAAGAATTGTTCATTTTCACAGTCCTGTTGTTGAATTACAAACGACACACAATAGGCTTGTACCAGTCCACTTTGCTCGGTCGGTAAGGTGTTATACTCCGGTACATTTGGAGCCCCGGCGCAGCTGTAAAAAAATGGATTTGGGCCCTTCTTTCACTCAGGTATTCAATTGTTTACAAACTGATTCCATAGCACCTGTATCCCAGTATCTGATGGTTTACAATGTATTCCCAGGTACTATGGTTTTACGGGGCACGACGGAAATGCGCAGCTTAAGAGTTACCTTGAGTTGATGAATCTTACGGAATTAGTTTTGTAGTTTGTGTCAAAAATGTGGCAGTCGATTATTACTAACTAACAATAATTCAGCTGACAGGCAATGTAAATGAAGGATTCATTTGTTTAAGTGGAATTGCAAGAGCCATATCTGTCATATTTGTAGCTCTTTAGGCAGTTAACTAAACAAAAAAGCAATAATACATTTATCATAATAGTAAATGAGTCAGCGAAGCAAATAATCGCATTTATATTCGCATAGGTACGTTTTGTGGTTCTTGAGTTGAGGCCACTAAAATATTAAAGGAACGGTTTGGGCGTTGTCCCCTTCCTGAGAAAAATCTTACACAAGGGGCAGAAATGACACCGCTTATGTCAGAGCCCATACCGTTTCTCTTGTGTGTCGACTTTATTAGTCTTAAAAAATATTTGAGTGCTAACACTATTGCTATTTGGAGGTCACGCGTCCCTCTGAACCGCCTTAAGTATAATTATTCCGTGACAACTAGTAACTTCTTTAAAATAGACAACGCCACGGATGAAGATCATGTTTCATAAAAAGTTTGCTTCATCAGTGCCTTAAATTACCCCAATTAGGGGTTCATTCATAGAATTGGGTACTAACATGACTGCTGTTGGGATGTGATTCAATCTGGTTTGTAACTTGTATGGGGCTAGGCGAGGCTCTTGAAATGTGTGTGTGTCTGGGACGTGGAAGTAAATTTCAATTGAAGTTGAACTTGTGCCGTGTCCCATGGCCTCTTGCAGCAGGTGTGACGCAGCTCTTTTCTGTTGTTCGCTGGGTTGGGCATAGCTGTCGAGGCTTGCGTCACACCTGTGGCCACTGAGCGATCGCACTTCACTTCTGGATATGCCGGCATGAAGGAGAGTGGCAATACATGTTGTCCTGAGACAAATGATTGGTGTACCGTTTGCTCAACTCCGCTTCTTCACATATTACTGTATCGGACTTTGTGCAAGTGTTTGCATCTCTGATAGAAGGCTCTGATAGAAAGCGCAGAGTAGCTACTGGGCACTTTTCACCTCCGGTTGCGTACTTTGTTACTCGTTGTTATTGTCCGGATCATTAACCAGATCCCCAGGATGGTTTTTGGTTGCCTCCAGGTGAGCCATTGTGACATACTCTATAGGTCTTGGTCATCGTGTTTGAAATCAAAAGATTTTGGGCTTTTGTGGCATACAAAAAGCCCAAAAGCACAATTAAAATTGTGATCACATCTACCAAATTTCATGACAGTTCGACAATCGATTCTCAAGTGACCTTAAACATATTTGACGCTCAATGATGATCACATCCACTATTAAACATTCATGACAATAAAAAAATCTATACTCAGTTGACCTCGGATGACCATGACCTGACATTTTTCGCGCTTAGATCCACCATGTTTCCTGGCAATTCAACGAACCATTAATAATGAGAACATGCACCCACAATCAGCAAATCATCATTACCTCCTGTAACTTCCAAGCCAAAAGTACTTCACCAATTATTAATGTTAATACACTGCAGTTTTTAGTTGAATGGCTAAAACTTGTATATAGTCAACTGTTAGTCGCAAGCACATCATAACCACAAAGACTGATTACTTAATGCAATCTTCACTTTAATTACAATTTTCGGAATGTATTAATTGTTAGGCCTGAATGCAAATAATTAATATCTACAATTTACCGCAAAATGCGTAATTGTTCCAATGTCGCACAAAATTGACCTACGCGTGCGTCGCATTGTGCGTCCAACAAAGTGCGCGCGCTGGCTGCGGTATTTGGATTGCTCGCTACCATTTTTACTCTGATACGCACTTTTGTTATTGCGTCTTGTTTTAGCCTAAACATTTTGAGAAAGGGAAGATGTAAAAATTGTTTATTTTTACAAACTTTTCAGGAAAATTTTGTTATTTTGAAGTTGTCAAAGTGACGGTTATAATATAACTTTGCATCGGTAATATGTCGGGCATCGGAATATCGGGATATTCCTCGGTTACAAAGGAAATGTTTGACATCTACTCGATGATGCGCAGTTTTAAGCGTACTGCTAACCGTCCAGCGCGTATTATTTTGCACAAGGTCCAATGCACACGCTTGACGTCGCGTACGTATACGCGATGATTAAGCTGTCAAAGGTTGAAAGATTATAACCTCTAATTATATGTGGTTGAAAGTCATAATAATAATAATAATTTAATAATGATTGACATAATCAAATAATAAATAATATCAAATAGAAAAGAAAGAAAGTGGGATAATAACTTTTATTTATTTATGTAAAATAAAATAATACATAACTAATTAATTTAATAAATTAAACAAATAATTACCTATCTATTTATCAGTGCAGGTAAAATAGGGTGCATTGTTAAATGATAAATTACGTTCATATCGTAAACCCTAAAACTGAATCTTCATCAGATAGTGTCCACAATAGAAGAATGGAAGATTTTCTTTACACATACCTTCAACTTCATCAACATTGGTTATGTTATCAATGCACTCTGCAATGCACTTATCCCCATGCTGTGCTGTTCTCCTGCTGGTCAGTACATATGCAAATCGTTTGGACACCTGATAGCAATGATGTGTGCACACTACTATTTATATTTATAGTATAGAACTTTGACCACTAGTTTGTTGATAAGAAGAAAAATTGGGCAATAATTAATTCAAAAGAAATATCCTATTTTCCATCTTAAAAGATGTTACCAATGTCTTTTACAATCGTCGGGTGTCAATCTGGACTTCAATATTGAGTCATTCACCATATTACGTTGATAACAGCAAAATTCATCCAGCATATTTCATATCTGCCTAAATTATTCAAGAAGAATAAACAACCTCATTTCTGAAAATATTCACATCTTGAAGACTATCACAAGAAAGTAATGAATATGCAAATGAAACAAATCCCAACTACCCACTTGGCAACATGTATACTCATCACGGCACCCACTTTTGGTTCGCGGTCTCGAAATATTATGTGATGTGATCAAGCAAAATCAGTCGGAAGTGGGAAATATTGATTGGGAGATATAGCCAAACAAAGGAAGTATTTCCGTTTGTTTCCTATTGTTTTGGAAATTCTTGAACTGTAGCTTTGCAAAATGCGTTTTACAATCCTATACAAAAACCTGAAAATTGAATATGTTGGACTTCAGACTGATTTTGCATGATCCCACCACATATGGGACATAAAAAATAACAAGTAAAAACAACCTTTTCATTAAAAGTAAAAACAACCTTTTCATTGATAAATCTAGAACAATGTGGGAAAATTTTCCATGGCAGAGATCTGACTCAAGATTCAGTACACCTAAATTAAGTGTAAATTCCTTATAATACCGCTATGGCGGAAAAATACTGACAGAATAATAATTTTCTGAGATGTAGAGCCTATTTATGGAACTTGTCATGGTGTGTCATTTAATTCTTACATGTTTCACCAGTTCTGATAAATAATTCATTTATTCCAAATTCTGTTGATTTATTTAATAACAAATGTTCTTTTGCTGGTGATGTAAAAATAATTTGAGTAAAATGATTTGGAATTGTTTGTTGAGACCTTTAATTAAAATGATTAATAATTCAATTTGATAAAAAAAAAAATTAAAAAAATAGGAACAGGTGTCGTATGTTACGCACGTGTAAAATATGTACAGTGCAGAAATAATCCGTGGAATTTATGCAATAGTAGTATAATAATGTCGTTTTTCAAGCGTTAAGGGATCGGCTAGCAACGTTTGCACAGTATTGTTTGTGGCACATCAAATAATTTAGATTTTATTTGAAATTACCGATATAACACAAATTTATAATTTTGACATTTAACGGTCCTTTGAAGTAAATTACTAAACTTCTAAAAATCTAATGACATTTACTTAAAGTATATGTAACTGGGAGGAAAAGCCGTCCATCATTTAAAATTCATACACTTCTATATTAAAGCAGCCAATCAGAAAAGCTGTTACAAAAGTACGAAACATGCATTGATTGTGTGTATTGTGCGCTCCGCGTACTACGCGCAGTGTTTGGAGAGTGTTCGCGTCGCGTAGGAATTGATTCAATTTTCGGGCGGGTTGATGCATTTATAGTTGCTCCTGTTTTCCAACATTTTAGTGATGATTTGTTATATAAAAAAGTAAAAATTACGTGTTTTTTTTTCTTCTCGTGTATGAAATAGATTAATAAACTTGTATTACTTATTGCTCGAGAAATTAGACAAAATAATGCACTTGCGCTGATGTTGATGCGTCTAGTGCACTCCCCCTTCGGGGCTCGTGCATTAGACGCATCAACATCAGTGCATTATTTTGTCTAATTTCTCGAGCAATAAGTAATAGAAGTTTATTAACCTATAAATGTGGACATTTTGTATTGAAGATATACATTTTTCCCCAAAAGACCTAACAATTTTATGTATGTTTGGCCAGCAAGGGCACTTACCCTTCTATAGCTACACCACTTTTAACAATTGAATCTAGCAATCACCAGAATAAATGACTAATTGTTTTGCAATTTTTCTCTTCGTTTTGCACGCCTTTTATTAGTCAAAATGATATACTTTTTGCCCCTTGATTTTACATGCATGCAACAATTTCCGTCAAACTCAGTCTACTTTTGGCCCAAACAAAAAACCAACAAACGAAATAAAACAAAAATGGTTTCTTTTATATACAGCTTTTTTTCAATCTCCAAAACGGAAAATCTGTTCGGTCGGGTCCGTAGAACATGGTGTCTCTATGTTCGTGTTAGAGAAAATAGACAACGTTTGGGACTTGAATTAATAATTCGTAATGCTTCTGGCTAGATGTCGCAAGAAAATTCTTGAAATATAATAAATAAATTGGTATTAACTCGCGATGTTATAAGGCCAGCCCATTATGAACTGATCAAACTATAGTACCGTATGGGATAATGTTCCACATCCAAGACATTTTAAAGGGCACAAATAAAAAATTCTACAAAAAAAAAAATGTATTTTTGCATAAGAAAGGTAATTTTATCAGCCGTTTTTTAAAAGTATAAATTTCAAGCTGGAATATGTGTAAGCCGACACTTATACGTTATGTCTTACCGCCAACTTCGCGAGTAGATCGTAAATGTTCATTTATCATTGAGCAATGCGGTCGGTTTGGATCCTTTTGCAAAGCTTAAAAGAGCTAATTAATATTCAGTCCATATATAGGGGCTTAATAATATTAAGTCCGTATTAATGTCAGATTTTTTGTGTATGCAAAATTAATATATTTTATACATTATTATTGATCTGAAGACTCTTATTTGTTCATAAATTACCAAGTCTAATATATTTTTTTTCTGAGGAATTATAATGGTTGTTTTTTCTCAGTTTCCTTTTTGTTCAACTTGAGTAAAGTCGCCTGTACGAGGCATCAATATTGATTATGGATTGCGATTCCCCTGTATAAATTATGTTTGCAGTTCACGCATTTGAAATGAAATGCAGAGATTTTCAATTTTGAGTTTTAGATTTCATGATATTAACTTACATATTTCAAAGGCATTGAAGGGATTATTAGAGATTTTCTGTGCAAACTATTGCGTCTAACTGTACCAACAGACCTGCATTTTTTGAAGTCTCAATTTTATTCCAAATGTGTTCCATCTGATACCTGGTTTTTTACTTTGTCGATGCCCAAATTGTAGGTCCATTTAAGGTCTTGCCCCTGGCATTTCATTCTTTTTTCCAAATTATTTAGGTCTTTCTAGTACTAGGTGGGATGGTTCTAGAGGTAAATTAACACCTGTTCACCACAGCGTATTCGCTGGTCTGTTAACATGTTTTTTAAAGCTTCTATATTTATATTTTCAATATTTTGATGTGCAATAATTTTATATGTACCAGTGATGAAGTCTAATAAATAAAAAAAAAAATAAATAAATAAATAAATAAATAAATAAATAAATAAATAAAAAAAAAAATAAATAAATAAATAAATAAAAAAAAAAAATAAATAAAATAAATAAATAAATAAATAAATAAATAAATAAATAAATAAATAAATAAATAAATAAATAAATAAATAAATAAATAAATAAATCATGTCTGCTGTTTACATAACACATGCTCTAAAAATATAAATTGCTATGAAGAGTGTACTTCGATTATATCTATGAATGCGCTTTTATAAATGCGCACGTGACCCATGGGCACGGCATACCAAGACCAGCAAGCGTGACCAAATACTCATGCATTGACCAATATACAGAAAGAGATATGAACTCTGTAGATAAATAGCATCTAATTTAAGTATTAATTGAATTGCAACATTATTACACATTTTGCAATTCCGAATTTTTAATAATATATGTTATCAAAAAAAAAAACATTTTGAAAGTATTTTGACGGAAAAATATTCAACGACAATTTTGCTGCACAGCAGTCTCATGTTGTTCCGCCTTTGCATTCAAATGTATAGAAGGACCACTGGCTATGCAGAAGGTCATTTCGAGATTTACTGTCTATAAGCTGTTATGGCAGCGCGGAGATGGTCACGTGCGCATTTATAAAAGCGCATTTATATATATAACCGAAGTACACCGATGAAGGTTAATGAATAAAATACTGGATAGACCTTTTGAATTTTGCAAATTTGCATTTTTTATATCATAACTCCTGTGAAGTTTCAGTTTTGACCTCCGACCATTTGACATTTGACCTCTGTTTATATAAACTTTGACCTTGCCCAGGGGTGAAAATTTTACACCCATTGGAATCTCATTTTGTACCACCCATAGAAAAATAAACAACAAAGAAAGACCTTTAATCGGAAAAATCGATATTCCTGGCTCTGCCACCGGACTATCACGTTTGAATAATGCAGAAGAGCTGGCAAAAATATCGTTTTGGAATCAGGAGTCACATTTAAGTGAATATATAGAGGCACAAATACTGCCGTTAAGAAGTGAGCCGTAATAGCAAATCTATCGCAATGATTTATGAAATAATGATTTATACTGCAAAAAGATGCATTACGGAAAATAACTTCGGAAACATCAAGGACTTCCATGTTATCATATATATATTATGGTGTGGTAAATTTGGCAGGTGCACTTTCTGTCTCGTAAATCTGTTCAATACATTATAAGTGGGTTGCTCATAAACAGTATACTTATATATCTTGAATCAAAATATGAGCAATAATGATTATTTCCTAGTATGATAACAAATAATAATAATATTAAATCCATAGTTGCCGGATGTAGGGGCATTAATATTAGAGAGTTTGCTTCGACTTTTATCTATCTCAACTTCACATCATCGATTGGTTTTCTTGCTCTGATTTACTTAAAACATTCGTTTAATTGGTTAGGCACCAAAAGCGTCTTGACGCTCAAACTCGGGACATGATATCAATAGGTGATCAACAGAGAGTCATGTGCAAGCCACTGCAGCAAAATTCCTTCCTTTTGTTATTTGTTATGTCAAGTGGGTTGTTGGTCACACACAGACACAAAAGACTTTACCTATAGGCGCTGAATTTAAATAAACAAGAATGGACTCGCCAGGTGATGACCTTCTTAACAGTGATTATGTTGGGAGCCAGCGCTAATCGCTTTATCATATTATCTAAACACTCGCTATATGTTTCAATTAAATATTCTTATGACAGTATGCCTATATTATTTTAATGAAGGCTAAAAATCTAAAAATCCCCTTGCCGTTGAAGTTTTAACATAACGCCATCTCGCAAGCTGATTTTTTACGTCATGATCACACACAAGTATATACCATGCTTGACGTTTGGAACAAAAAATATTTTAACCTAATTTAATCACTAATTTTTAACAATATGTGGCGTGTTTTTTACCCAAACCAAAAGAGATTTCCAATAATTTGTCAGACAGAATTTGCCCGTACAAAACGTAGTCAAGTATTACTTAACCCCCCCCAAAAAAAAACACATTCAAAAGGCGAGTGCAATTCAGCATCACCTTCATTCACAAGAAGCTTAAGCGAGATCAAATTTATTCTAGACGCATGTGATAGCTTCCACCTGTGCTCTGGTTGATGAATAAGTTGACTTGTTTTTATTTTAAGGTGACGCTTACAGCAACTTTAAAGTGAAGTTGTTCCCAGATTAACTATTGACTTAAGCAACGCATTTTGATGTTGTGCCACACAAACGGCTTATGCTGAAGCTTAACCATTACGGCATCGCTGACCAACCTATAACTGGATTTCCAAGATCCAAATGCTCAGAGAGCAGAGGGTTCTTGTCGGAGGTGAATCAGTGTCAGATCTGACGTCCCACAAGGACTGTACTCGGTCGACCCTTGGTTTTAATATATATCACTGACATTCCTGATAATATAACTTCTGCTGTACGATTAATTTTAAAAGATTGCGTAACATATTAGACCATCTCTTAATGACCATGACGCTGACCTCCTACAGACTGACTGAACCCAGTTTGGAAACATAGGCCATACCTGGCAGAAGAACTTCGAATGAGAACCAGTAGAAACAATATAATTCACGTTCCTTCATAGAACTCCAAACCACAAAAGACTGCTACAAGTATTTATTCATTCTCCCGAACCGTGCAACGTACCACAAAGCACCATCAATATTTAAGAACCTAGAGCATTTGAGGGTACACTAGGTATTGTTGGTCGAAGCAGCCAACAAAACCCGATTTTCATTATCTAAATCAATACATTATTGAATAATAACACTTTGGTGTTTTGCAATTTTTTTTTTTTTCATTTTTATTGCCCTGTACTTAGGTCTGGTGTTTTGCAAAAGTTCATTCTACAAATCATATACTTTGAAAAGCTTGATTTATTGTTGTTAATGGGTTATGTAGGTTTTACAGAATTGTTGTTCTTTCAGTCCTTTACAACATAACTCAAGAACCACAGGACCTTCAAAAGTATATCTGTGATATCTAAATTCTACACACTCGCTATGAAATGATCAGTATGCAAATTTTGCCAAAGCTCATTACTACACACAAGACCACCTACAAACCATCCACCCTGCCAAGCCTCACCAAACACACCTTCACCATACATACATTGGGTTAGTCGCACCTTAAGCGTTATTTTGATATGGTCTCATTCATGTCAGTGTTATCAATATGACATTAGAAAGGTTAGGTATACATTATGACTGAGTGACATTTCAACCATACATGATCGACAACTTTCTTTCCTCATAATGTCACGTTCAGCCATCACTGATTGACTCAGCTGTGTCCGTCCATATGGTACTTATAATTTTCGCGGAAAATGATCCCGCGACGCTCTATGAAATCAGTTCATTGTCACTTTATATATTGTAATTTATGGCAATTTCATAAAAAACAACGTGGATTCTTGATTTTGACAATCGTTTGGTGACTTCTAAATGTATCGAGTTTTATGACTTTTACATGTTGTATTATTGATATCAATATTGTTCAAAAGTAATATCTACATTTTCTCGTAGTTCCCCATTTAGTTGAATTAAAACGATTGTATATAGATTAAACCTTAAGCTTGCCGGCTATCCATACATTTCAGTCCATATACATATGTACGTACTTTAATAGCGCCTGCACATTTATACACTTATTTTGATCAACAACCCTCTCATCTCAAGTTTTTAAGTCAGAAGATTATGTAATTGAATTAATACTTCACATCCTTATGTTAACATATTTTTCACAAAACATTCTATTAACTGGCAATTGCCCAACAAAATAAACAGTATCTTTTGAAAAATGTATAAAGATTAGAAAGATATTTAAAAACATTCTTTGACAATTATGTATTTGCGATTCAAGCTAAACACTTTGTGATATTGTCAAAATGTTATTGTAAAATATTAAAAAATGTTTTGTCAATACTTGAATGAAATTAGGTTACATTTGAAAATAATTTTAAAATGTTACAAAAACGTTCATCATGAAATTTACGGCTTTTACACTCGTCACTTTTATTTCCTAAAAGACATGACAAAAAGCGCACCAATGCGTAGACGCGTTTAATACACTCCGTGTAATTTTGTAACATGGTTTCTGATTAGCTACGTAATTCTAAGAGTGTATGAAAACGGAATGCATTACGAAAAGCTTCGTTTTTATTGAGACAAATTATTAACAACTTAAAAACCAAGTCGTGAATGAAACAAATGTGCAATTGTTACGTCTTCATTTGAATAGATTTTGCCTTTGTATCTCATGTGTTTTGAAAACTCGGCAGAGGGCGTAATATAAGCTGACGGATTATTTGCTTATGTCTCTGGTGTCCGAAGACAATCTAGTATGCACACAGGTACTCCGTGTATTATTTCAATTGATTCGTAATGTCCAAATAAAGCAAATCTAAAGGGTAATGGAGAAAGCAATGACCACTACGGGCATGTCATGGTACTTTAATTCAACCACTTGTCTTAAGAGCACCTATGCAAGAAGGACGTACAATGTAATTCAGTGGTTATATCGACTTATAAATACTTTTTAAAGTAAATCGAAACATATTTGACGAAATGCGAACGTGTAAAAGGGTATGGGTAGCCGTATTTGTTTTACATATGGACCAAATTATAGCGTCATACGTCATTGCGTTCAGTCACAATGGTTCATTATGTAAAAAAGGCCGTTTTAAACAGTGTTAAAAAGAAAACCTGACTGCTATGGACTCAGGTGCAACTTTTAAAACGACCTCTTTTCTTGCATAATTAACCATTGCGACTGAACGAAATGACGTGTGACGCAATAGATGAGTTGACCTATGATGTCACATGTTTAGATTCAGACCGCCCTCTGTTGTTTCTAGCCAGGCAAAATAACACAGGAGTGTCTATGGCAGACCACATAAATCTCTTCAAAACTCAACTTTTGAATTATTTGCTTTGAAACCAAAGTTAATGAAACAAACTCAACTTCTTCCATGTAAACTATAGTGTTTTTTTGCCTGACAGTTTTGATCTCAGGCCAACAGAGGGCGTATCAAATGTAAACACATGTCAACTCATCTATACATTGGTCCACATTTGTAAAAAAAATAGAGCTATACATATCTTTTTATATTTTTACATTTCGTAAAATATTTTTTGACTTATTTTAAAAAGTATTAGGGGGAACTTATAAGTGTGTACCGTATAAAATGTTATTAGGGGGAACTTATAAGTGTGGACCGTATAATGTTATTGAACTTACTGTACCTCTTTGTATTGTATTAGTCTTGATATTGTAATCTGCATACGATGATTGTATAGATCATCATTAGGAAAAAAAAAAAAAAAATGTTCAACTGGAGGCTAAATGACCCTAAAAATCACCGAAAGCTTGAAAAACATAATATTTTCAGTCAAAATCAGCCCATGCACTTCTGTCAATCCCCACAACAACAAAATTATGAGTCGGACGGGCTGGGTGGCGGGCCCGTAGAACAAGTTTTTTCTGTCTCCTTAAGAACACAAAATCTTTCATCTTTATTGAAACACAAAAGCAGATGCTGTGAATTTTGTTCATTTAAAAACGAAGTTGGTTTACTCACGTTTTTAGTGACGTTTCACCACTACACTAGTGGCTTCATCCTGTGATGAAGCCACTAGTGTAGTGGTGAAACGTCACTAAAAACGTGAGTAAACCAACTTCGTTTTTACTTGGAATTGTTCAAAATGAACAAAATTCACAGTTGATATCAACATTCCTAATGAACTTGTTCAAAAAAAAGAACAAAAACAGATGATTATCAAAAAAAAAATCTCCATTTCTTGGATGTGAATAAATGGCAAGGAACCATGATTGGTCAATAACTTGGGCCATGCATACGGCAATAGGGAGTAGACATGGCAAAGAGTTTCAATGTGTTGAAGGAAATGAGTTGTCCAATTATCTTTAATTATCGTGACCATATCTATTCATCATTCTTCTTCTTGGCCTTTTTTAGAACAAAATCATTTCCCCAGATATTTGTGCGATACGAATTTCGTTAAGCGTAAGCTACAAAAGGCAAGAATCGATATTTAATTGAGTTACCTATTTTCAGTAACTGTCGCCACGATCTGTAAACCTGTCGTTAACTACCGCCTGAACGGCTGCTATAAACATGTAAATCGAATAGCCTATGTATTATTTTCTACGAACCAACTATGCGTCTTATTCTTATTCTTATTCTTATTCTAATAACACAGGAGTAACAGTAATTAATCAACTATTTGATGTGATATATCAGTTTTCTATTTTGTTCCCCATTTTTGTGGTAATTGTTATAATCGCTATTGTTTCACATATAAATCAATTTGACCAGACTTAAAATCCAGTCATAACTGCTTAATCGATTTAATAATCAATTTTCCCAATTAAAATTGTATGCAGTGACTCAGATGACTGAAGTTGACTTACTGAAATTACCAAAATGGCGTAAATTGAACTTAATGTTTATAACTTGACTTTCTGAGATATCTCAACTATAATTCTGATTTGTATTACCAATGTGTGGTTGTGGTTATAAAAATGAGAGAATGTTGTTGCTTTTTGTTGTTGCGTAATGGAGTATGAGTTGGGATCAGCATCAATCCTCCAGCGTTTTGTTGAATAGGTAAACAATGAAAAATACCGATTAACGTAACCACGGGGAAACAGCTTTAATCGCTACATCGGAAAACTAATGGATATAACATTTTGATGTTAAGACATTCTTTTGACATTTGAGAACTGGGTGAAGTATGCATTATTCTCCATTAAGTAAACACATAGTAGCGAGAGAATGTTGTTTTATCATTTTATGTACATTTTTGCTTGCAAAAATGCTCTACGGAGCGTTGAATTACGTTGTTGAATGTGCAGCTATAAAAACAAGACTGCAATGTCCATTTTCCTCTTCAACGACCTTCGGCTCTTAAAAACTTGATGAACGGTAAACTTAATATGCCTAGAAACAAAATGCCCGCGGTAAAAGCAAAGTTCAACGCTTCCCCTTATGCACTCAACTGCTACTTGCCGCTAACTTTGCCAATGCTGATATACTCAAAAACTTTCCCGAGGGCGACCCGCTGTAAGCTATCACGCGACTCGAAGGCACTTGTCTGTAAACACAACCGTGTCGTTGACTTACTAATGTCTAGCTTAACTTATGCTCAATGGAGTTTCAATGTTATTAGATATACATCGCAAGTTGATATTAACTTTGCTACTTTAACCATTTAATGCAGCACATGGAGTTATATATATCCAGATGTCATGAATTGTAAGGATTTTTTTAATCTAGCATGTCCTAAGTTAAGACTAGTAAACCAGTGCTAGGTATGTTTGCACTAGTCTTGGTTTGAATGAATTGCCACTAGGATAAGAAGATCAACATCTCTTAGTTTATAGAGAAAACACATTGAATAGGACTTGCCATGCTGAATCAACATCAATACGTATGGCTTTATTGTATGCATTATATTATTAGGGGATCAAACCAAACTACTCACATAAAGAAAGTCCGCACTTATGTTACTCATCCTCCACCAACACCTGATCGTGTCATGATAATTTGATGGATAAGGTCGTGTGCAGAATCTTTTTAGCTCTAATTTGCTACCAAATTTGCTACCAAACACTCTAAATTTACAAAGATTGATATAAGTACATGAAATTTGGTGCATTTTCAAAAGTTGCCAATTAAAACAATGCACGCGGTCGAAATTGCCTAGCGTGACAATATGGTCAAGTTTGCTTGCCCACGATAGCCGGGCTGTCGACTATCTCAAGTGCGCACTTTATTCAATTGTTAATTTAAAACGCACGGATTGCTACAATGTTTTACTGATGAATACTAGGGGTCGTTTTATCTTTTCAGTTTTCGTAAGTCTACTGTTCAGATACGAAAACACAAGGTATTAAGTAAGTTTACTGTAATCTGACTTCATTGTTAACTTTGAAGTACCAATCAGCTTATTTCAATAGAGGTGAATGCCAGTCTCAATAATGGCTGGAGAGGCAAGATTATAGAACACCGGTGTTTTTAATGGTCTAGCGCCCTCTCGTCTTTGATGTTGTTAAATTGATATGACAAAATACCAATCCGAATGAAAAGGTGCACTTTTTTCTATAAAAACGCTGTAAATAAGCCCTTAAATCACAAAAGATCCGCTTATGAGCCAGTCGCACTTTTAATAAATCCTGGCTCCGGGCCTTTGCCCCTTTTTGACATGAAGATTATGGGTCAACCCCATAGAAAAGCATATAAACTTAATTTTTCCAGGAAAATTTGTGGTCATTTTTTTCAGGGCCCCCCTTAGGAGGGTCAAAATCAGGCCCCCCTTTTTTGCATCAGGCCCCCCTTACAAGTGTTTGTGAACGGTCCCTTACCAAAACGAAACTGAAATTCACTTGCTTCAAATTATTAGTAACTAACAAAAGGCTAGAATAAAAGATTGGTCACACCTGGGAGGCTACCACTTCAGAATAACAATGACTTACAAAAACGGATACGAATACGGAAACAGAAACTGAAAAGCTAAAACGACGGTGGGGCATGACGCGATCGATATAACCTAACGGTTGTTTCGGGTTATATCAATCTCTAGTATCAATCTCTGTGAATTTAGAGGGTTTGGTATCAAATTTGGTATCAAATTGGAGCTAACAAGATTATGCAAATTACTGTATCAATCACATTGTCATAATAAGATCAGGTTTTGATGTAGGACTGGTTACATAAGTGCGGACTTTCTTTATGTGAGTAGTTTACTTCTTGAAACATGTTGAGGTTTACTTAAAAAAGCGCATTTCAGCAGTAACCACCATGTAGTGATATAAACCATTATACCTTCCTTCCACAACCAGTGATGTTAATCTGTCTTGTAAAGCGAAGGGTGACATTAGGCCTGAATTGTCACAAAGTGACTGAAAACAACAAATTATGGATAATTTTGCCAAAATATTGTGTGTAGATTACATGTCAACTCCAGCTAATTTAAGTATAGTGCCAAGAAATGCATGCTATTTTCTAAGCCGTGTAGTGCTAGTCGGTTGGTATAAGAAAATGCAAACAACTCTGTGTGGAATGATACAACTCAGCTCTCTATTTATATGATAGTAAAATATTTCACTAAATAAGCTGTGCCAATTTATTTTGTTCTTCATTATGTTGACCATCGGGTGTTTTATTCTGACTAGACTTTCCTGATAAAGATAAATTCTGAATTGATCTTTTCCCCAAGTAGTATCGTAACCCTGCTACGATAATTGGCATCTTTGTAATTTTGAAAACAAAGTAAAAAATATGGTTCAGGCATGCTTTTGAACATTATAATTTTATATTTACAAATCTTTGCATAAGAACAAATGATAAGGAAACATTAAAGGGAATATTTAGAGTGACTACGTAACGGATGCATGCTTAAACCACATTTGTTCTTAAATTTACAAAGAATGACTCAGGCAATTTGTAGCACCTATGAATAGCTAATTACATTGGTAAAATATTGCCTTTATAACTGGTGTTTTATAGTTTGTGCTTATATCACAGCAAATTAATATTGTTTTTTGAAAATCCACGGATATTTATATGGATTTCGTTTTAAAAATATATATTTAAAATGAGTGTCTACATATTAACCGAGAATGCCAATGAATTTGTCGTTTTTAAGGTAATTATTTACAGAAACCGTGAAAAAAGACATCAAATCTCTAATAAAACTTGCTTGTGGCAAAATTACAAACGAAGTTGAGCAATCAAAATACATCTTCATTTAGAGGTGTGAAGTTTACTTTAGTAGTGTACAATATTAGTGTACAATATTATTAGCAAACCTAAAGGTGGTACTACACCCTTGATAAATTTGTGAGTATTTTTGCATTTTTCTCAAAAACTAATTACATACTGGTAACAAAAGTTGTGCATATTATAGGGGCAAGGAATCCAGTCACTACATTTGAATTTCAGTAATTCGAGACAAGCGGTACGTTATTTATGATAAGAAAAGAGGTACCGCTAGAATTTATCTGATTTCTTAACATACAATGTATAATAATGAACCACTTGTCTTGAATCACTGAAATTTCAGTGACGTAATTGGATTCCTTGCCCCTATATTATACATAACATTGGTTACCAGTGTGTAATTATTTTTTGAGAAAAATGAAAAATTGGTCACAAAATTTGGGGTAGTACCACCTTAATGTATGTATTATCATAACAAGTATACAGCTATTTGATGAGTAATTCCGTACTATCAAGGATCCCCCTCGTTTCAAACATTTTCAATGAGCGTTTTCCATGCACTTTAATGCATACTGTTATGAAGAACCGGATGATTCACATTATCATAGTAAAAACTATTCAAAGAAATCAAAGACGTCATCGGGTAAAAACTGTAGTGTAATGAATGACTGACGTAAATATTAAAACAATATTAAAACCTGTTTTTCTCTAAATGGCATTTCTTGAGTTAAGGCTTTCTGGTTCTCAACCCTCGACATAATCACATGAAATGGTGAAATAATAATAATAATAATAATAATAATAATAATAATAATAATAATAATAATAATAATAATAATAATAATAATAATAACAATAATAATAATAATAATAATACCTAATTACATAAATTTGATAAGCATCAAACTTACTCGTGTATGTTTGTGCAGAGTCCCATACAACATACGTAAAGCTTAGATTTTCAATCAAATCTTTTATGTTCAAATAGAGCATTGAACTTCTTATCTCATACGATATGAAATTCTGCACAGATATTTTATTTATCATGTCTACAATGAGGTTTTGTAAGCCATGTCTGCATTTTTATAACATAAAAATTTATAAGATTCATTTATGAATATTTTCCGATTGCCCACCGCATCAAATCGAAAGTTTTGCCAAAATTTTGTTTTATTGTTCTTCAGCATTAACTCTCCAATGTTTTGTTATATGTAAAAATGCAAAAATTCAATAAATAACCACGGGAAAACAACTTTAATCCTTACATTTGAAACTAATGGATATAACATTTTGATGTTAAGATATTCATTTGACATTTGAAAACCGGGTGATGTATGCATTATTCTCTGTTAAGTGACAGATATAGCAAGATAATGTTATTTTTATCATTTTATGTACATTTTGCCAGCAAAAATGCTCCACGGAGCGTTGAATTATGTTGTTAAATGTACAGCCATAAAAACAAGACTGCAATGTTCATTTTCCTCTCCAACAACCATTGGCTCTTACATACTTGATGAACGGTAAACTTAATATGCCTAGAAACAAAATGCCCGCGGTAAGAAGCAAAGTTCCCCTCAAACAACTTTGCCATACTGAAGAGGTTTCCCGATTGAGGCCCGGTGTAAGCTATTACGCAATTTGTATACTTCTCTAAACACAGCCGTGTCGTTGACTTAACAAACGTCTAGCTTAACTTATCAAATACTTATTATTATTAGATATGTAAGTTGATATTAATTTTGGTACTTACGCAATTTAATAAAGCCAACGGTTTAACGACCATTATTGTCTCCAGAAGCCAAGAAATTCGTTAGATTGTGAGTTTTCAATTTAAAGATCTTCACTTTTTTGTTCTTAATGTGGGGCTTCAGTTAGGTATAAAAATATCCCACTTAACAATCTGTCTGTAATTGACATCGGAATAAAAACTCCGTGCCATATTTGCAGAAAATAGTAATTAGTGAAATTGATTCATGACAATCATTATTGAACCAAAACAATTGACCCGTGTTGCTGGCAATTAACTCTATAAAGCCTTGTAATTATGATGCCCATTAACCGGGTTTACACTGAAACAATCAAAGGCAAGTTTACTGTAATCATTGGTAATGATCTATTTATTCTTTCTTATAATTTGCTCATAAACAACAGAAGAGTTCAGATGCAAAAACCGATATACACATTTGATTTGAGATAAAGGCAAATATAACTTGTCTGATATAAAGAACATAAGAAAATATGTGCCGTTTATGATCATAGTTTCAAAAATATACATTGTATTATTATAGTTGTGGGAATAGCTTGGTCGCGCTGTGTGTAAAAGTAGTCAATGAAACCACATTAAATGACCTGCGACAAATCCTGCTTGAAGAATGGAATGCCATCCCACAGCAACGTGTGACCAGGTTGGTGAACAGCATGAGAAGGAGTTGCCAGGCTATTGTGGCTGCGTATGGTTTTTCAACCCGCTATTGAGGTTAGGGACAAGTGTTGTTTGAACACATAACGATGGTAAATTTGGCGCATTCTGTTTGAGAACCCACTATATTCATAAGACGAGTACTCAGCCGTAAAAATGGTGATTGCCTCAAATGTGGTGTCATTCTAAAGGGGAAGAACAAAACTGTTCGTTAAAATTCAACACGATATGAACACGCTACAAATAATCAGTGATATAGATGCTTGAAAAAACTTTCCGAAGTTTTTGTTGAGAAGTTTATATTAAGGGGTTGTTTTGAATGACAGGTGAGTCAGGGGTCAAAAACAAAATTGATACCTTTTTGACCTCAGCACATGTGTATGTATGATGTGCCATACAAAAATTAACAAAACAATACCTTAAAGTATCGTTTTTTAATGTTTTTTTGCGATAAACAGTATCTTTTACCATGTTTACAAGCTACAACTATTTGTACCGTGGGCGTGTTTGTTGCCAGGTCATTAACAGACGGTCAGACCTTGAATAATAAATTTTGTGGCTTTACATAATGCATTGCTTAAAGCAATTATAGTAGCCTTGGCCCAAGGCTTTGGTTCTATAAGTCACATGTGGGAAAGCATACAATATAGGCCTATTCAATAATTGCTTTATATGCCCCCCCTTGTGTTGTCTCATATCCCTGGTCAAATCCAGCTTGCAAAAAATATAAATGTGCTGATATTAACTCATGGTGGTTTCTTTAATGTTTACATGTAAATGGCTAGCATTGCACCTGGCACCATTTTCCATACTGTTAGATTACATACGTGTAGGACCAAAAATTGTGTACTCACAAGAAACTGAACAAATCATAGATCCAAACTCAATATCCTACAATTGGTCTTAGATTACATGCATGTAGAGTGTGGCACCAAAATAGTATCCTCGTAAATTATACCTTTTATGTCCTGTTTGGAAGATTTTGAAGTTAATAATTTTGGTATATAGGCCTACATGAATTTAATTTTGAATTTTTGATGATTCATTAATACTACTTCATAAAGTACCATGTTAACTGTAAAGTAGGGCCTATGTTAAATACAAAATAATAGGCCTATGATATCTTGATAATGATAATGATAATATGTCGCACACCTCTTATAACTTAGTAATTTAGACTTAGGCATATACAGCCTACATCATGAATTCTCTCTGCAAATTAATTTTACTGTTCTAACCATGCCAAAAGACTTGGTCAAGTCTAAAGCAACATAGGGTATACAATATAATGTCACTCATGTCAACCTCATCATCAATATAAAATATTGACATCGTATAAGGTACCACGGGCAATTCGAATGATAATACAGATAAAAACAGGTGATGGGTATGAATGGTAGTTAGTGGTTTTGGAATCGAACTACACACCTGTGCCTCTATCACCTTAAAGCTGTCCCATGTCTCATCCCTGAATAAACCAACCGAGCTTAACCGTAAAGGTATAACAATTGATATTGTTAAGCTTTATAGAAATCAGTTCAATGTTTAAATTGGACACACCTCAGTGATCCGAATACATTAATGTCCATATTTGTGGAATATAGTATTGGCGAGTTGTGATTTACTTTGCAGAGTTTATTAACTACGTTTTAAAATACTGCAGCATTCTCTGTGTGGTAGCATAGGCCTATAGTGTGGCGTAACATGTGATGGTGTGTAGGGCGGGTTGCTTGTTTTAGGGTGCGCTTATCTTTTAATATGGCCATTTGTGGCATATTAAAACTTGATCCGTTGTCCTATACAAAAACAATTTGGTTTTGAAATATTGTACACATTTCACGTTAAAACGTCATCAATTATGCCTGCCGAAAAATGTACATTTTCCTAATTTTTGCTCTTGCCTTGTGGTATTATTTTCTTAGGGTGATTGAGGTAAAATGTTGACTGAATGAAACATTTATGTAATATGAAGGTATATGCTGAAATGCATCTTTTATTGTTTTTCTTTCTTTCTTTTTGTTCACAATTAATGATAAGACACAAATATATCCTAAACCTAACCCCAACCATAACCCTAAACGTCGCCTTAACCTGTAACCTAAGTTTTAATCCTAAACCTAAACCTAGCCCCAAACCTTATCTAACCCCTGACTCTCTGAATCCCAATTCTGACTTCCAACTCCTCACCTATGCACACATTCCACCTTGCAACCCTTAATACTCACACACGCACATCCCACACACCCCCTACAGCACCCACATCAATAAATCCACACTCCGTCGACTTAAAACACACACCTACCCCAGGCTACCCCCAAATAGGCCTACCCCATTCGGGTCTAACTCTAATTCTACTAATAACTCGACACTAAATTCTACTAATAACTCTCACTAAATTACTCTAGAAATAATTATACATGTTGGAATATAAAAAATTGGTTGTCGTTTTTTCCGATGTATGCCCCGCCTACTTTATCGAATGGTTTATAGTCCAATAGAGGCTGAAAGCGATATTTATGAAAAATGCTAGCTCCAGATCACAATAAGGCTATTGAACAGTGTATAGAATAAGCCGGTCCCTGTAAATTTTAGTCGTTAGCCGAAGCGATCAATGTTTAGAAGGCTTTTGGAACATATTTTGGCAGTAGAAAAATGATCTGGGCAGTATCGCGGCCAGAGACTAAGTTCGGTTTTATACATTAAGCGTATATTGACAACCTACATTGAGACCCTTGAAATGATGATAAATATATCGACACTGAATCCAGAGCTGCTCAGAGTGACACATGTTTTTAGTTATGAAGTATTGCAATGGACTGTTACCAGGAAAATGTGGATTTATACTAATTCAAGACACCAATCGGAAGAAACATAGTAACCACTGTGCAACGATTGTGTTTGGCCTTCTTATGTGTGAAATTTCGAGGCAAGGCGGTGAGTAAAAATAAATAAAATCAATGAATTTATGCTAAAAAATTCCATAACATCAATTCTGTAGATATGACATATAAAGGCAAAACTCAGCACTAAAGTGGACGTTTTGAATAGGATGCATTTACTAAATACACACAAATTTGGGTTTCTTCGCTAACGGTATGGGTGTAGAAGTCTTTTTCGTTAAAAAAGTGGGACATTTTTTAAATTTTGATGGACAAAATTGCAATAAGAAATAGGCGTTTCCAAGGTTGCAAAATTACGATGAATTGTGTGCACAAACGATACCAATTAAGACACATGCCTTACCCTCAAGTTGAAAATAAGTACCGTAATTATTTATATAGAGTGTGCAACATATTAAGGCGAACTTCTGGCGAAATCGATGCAAAGTCAATTCATGAAATCTTCGTTGCCACTAGAAAGTGCGTGAGCAATAATGTAACATCAAATATACACGCCTGTTTACATAATTTCCTAAGACCTTACACAAGTGATCAGGCTCAAATATAAAACTAGAGAGTTTGGTCATTGATATGTACCATCAATTTTGAACCTATGATCAATATTGCTAGGCAAAAATTCACATCAAACATGGCAAATTTCTCTCATTTCGGAGATATTTGAAACAATACAGCTCGACCCCTTAACATGGTCATTGAGTACATGAGTATAGTAAATAAAAAGTCTGTAGGGGCGGCTAAAGATTGCATGTAGAATTGGTTTGCAGATACAGCCATCTGTTCAGAAACGACCATGGGTGGAATGTTGTCCAGGTGTACTTAGTGCAGCGATTGTGTTATTGGTACATACCGTAAGATGGTTGACAGGTGACGTCACGGTCAGCTCCTTCCGCCAGGTCTGTCAATGATGGTCAAGAAAGTAAAAAAAAATCAACGACTTCGGTTATTTTTATAGAAAACATATTTACGACACAATTGCCAACGCATTTCCGGAAGTGGAATTCATAAGGCATCTTCATCTTCACAGGTCACTTGGAAGTCAATTGCAATTTAATTTCCCTCATTTGATTATTTTCCAATCATTTCAAAACGTCAAGATGAATAATAACAACAATAATGACAATCATTGATCATTTCTTTACGACTGATTTGAACAATAATTGCTTTTTACCTCCACACAATTACGTTTATATAAGTCTATGTACGACTTGTATAAAAGTAATCAATCTACGAATGATCATCGTAAGGTTAAGGTCATTCTAAATCTGAATGGTCGCCGAACATAATCATTTTTCTTTTCTGATTTAGGACTCGTATTCCGTCGGACAAAACGAGTAGGATCATTAGTTTGCGATTGGGCGCCTAAAAAGGACAAGGTTGCTTTCGTTATTCATTATTAGATAAAACATTATATTGCACAGGTCCAAGGTGTTGCATTGGCTTAAAACATGCTTGATTATTATATGAAATCACGTATGATTGTTTAATACAAGTCTTTACAAGAGTGACAATTCTTGTAAAACACTAGTTCATACACTCTAAATTAGAAAGACTTAAAATTTAAATCTTAGTTGAGACTTAAATTTTTTTAAGTCTTTAAGATTTATTTTACGCGGGGTTTGATTTAAGTTTTCTTTGGGATCGGAAAAATTAAAAATTAAACCAATCTCAACGCGATGGTGCGTGCACGTGATCAAATCGAAACGTTTTCCTGGACTGCTCAGCCGCCATCTTTCTTTTGCGATTTCGTGTGGTGGCGAGCGAATTAATGAAGTGATATGGACGAACACGAACACGAGCAGCATGGCACCCCAGATGCTGTAATTGCCAATGTCAGTGACTATAACTTCCATGAAAAAGCTTACATTGTTGTGCATGAAGGGCCAATGTGAACATTATCTTCAATCGCCGAGGTAGTAGTCTGTGCGTCTGCTGTATAAGCTTACCTATACACATATATAATTTATAAATGTGTAAGCTTATTTCCATGAAGGATCACACTCGGCCACAGTGACACTGGAATTATCACTGGCACTGCAGACTATTGCTTGAACTTTATGAAAGAAGTAGTCCTGACATGGTATTACTCCCGTGAATAGACGTAGGCCTATGGCTGGATAAAAAGTCACACAGACTTGTATTTAATATCGATATTAAATCCCCATAAAGATTTATATTATTTTGAAATAAATCCCAGATATGCTTAAAAGTAAATCTTAAAGGACTTGAATATTAAATCCAATGGACTTGCATTTTTAAATCCCTGTGGGACTGAAATTTATAAAACTTTGTAAAGACTTATTTTAATCCTATATTGATTGGTCCCTAACTACAGTCTCTGAAAGTTTTAAAAGTAAGTCTTTTGGATGTGAATTTAAATCCCTGTAATTTAGAGTGTACCCAATCAAGTATAATGAGAAAATAATAATTATTCATTATTAAACCTATAATACACTATCACCTATTAATCATCATAAGGATAAAGGAATTTTACTGAGTTTGGTGTAGATATTTCATATCAAGTGCATGTTTTCATAATAATGACATTTTACCACACATCAAAATTTGATACTGGTTGGCGATCGGAAAAATTTGATGCTATAAAAAATACACGGTTTATAATTACTATGCTTTGTAAACGAAAAACAAACAAAATGTGCAGAATTTCATGAGACAAGCAGTTCAATGTGCTATTTGAAGTATTTGTTGAAAACCTTTATGTTATTTATATATGGTACTATACAGAAACAACACGAATAAGTTTGATGCGTATCAGGTGTGCGTGGGTATCTATTGCACTAGACAAGTTTAACCTTTTTTTTGGTTATAATTTATTAAGCGTCCAATTTTTTTGCTTTATTGTCATATTTTGGGACTCCATTTTCAAATGTTTTGTTTAAGTTATAATTATTCAACTTCTCCATTTCAAATGTTTTGTTTAGTCAATTTTGAAGCGAGTATGTAAATGCATCAAGGTATAGTCACTTTTTTGAGGACGAAAACGTTAACGCGATAAAATTATTATCCACTACATGCAATCTTTCGATATATGTACCGGAAGTTGAAACAAATTATCAATCATTTCATTCGATTGTGGAGCAGGTGACTACAAAGTTTCTTTAAGCGTCATGAAACATACTGATCTGACATTAAGTATGGAATATTTCTTCACCAAGTGCCAAGACTAGTCTGAAAGGGGTCGACATAAACTGCACGGGTTAAATATTTATTGAGGTGTGTCGGGAGATGGTGATACAGGGGGGATATAGTAAGTTTATAGCACTTATCCCCAGGGGCCATTCAAACTTTTTGAGTACGTACCACTTTTAAGAGTCATTTTTTCAAAAGCTCCTCCCACATTCAAAACGGGTACATTACAAGTGCATTTCAGTTCTGGTCAACACTTTACCCCCAATAAAACTAAAATTCAGCCTCCTTAAATCCGCCATTTTGGGCAAATGCACTACGGTGTATACGCACCATACAAACAATATTTTACACCATTTCCAGCTACACCCCAATTAATATTTAGTCTGTGCGGTTTAATTCCAGACTAGTTAGTCTTGACACTTCGTGAAGAAATATTCCATACTTGGAAGTCAAGTCTGCACTGAAAGCCAAACTGGAGTCAGGGTGACTCTACAAGTAGAGTCCAGCCACTCTGCGCCTCTGTCTAAAATGACTCCATATTGGGAGTCATCTGACTCCTTTGAAGAGTCATAATTTGTTGACCGTTGATGACTCTACGCAGGAGTCATCAACTCCCAGTGGAGTAATTTTAGACAGAGAGTCGCGCAGTGGCTGGACTCGGCTTCTAGAGTAACACAGACTCCATTTATAGAGTCACCCTAAGGCGAACATATCATGGTGTGAACAATTCATCACAGTTATAAATTTTTAAGCTTACTATTATTAGCTTAACCTCACAGGTTAAATTCTCCTGAGTGGCATCCAGCTCAAGACCAAGTAATAGCCTACAGCATGAAAATACCGCACCTTCTTTTCCACAAACACCCATACATGACACACCGTGCGAAACTGCGAATGGCCAGTATGCTAATCAGCAGCAAACAGCAGCAGCATAATGCAAAATGTCTGCTACCTAAGCATGACTAAGATGACTCTGAATGTAGAGTCAATTGACTCCACGGGTAGAGTCAATTGACTCTGCAGTGAAAGTCAGGTCCGACACCTTTTAAGAGTCAGTGTGCACGACTCCGCAGGTGGAGTATAAAGTCAACTGGGCACAGGCTCTCTTGTGGCAGACAAGGGACTCCTTTTGAGAGTCGATGCTAGTTTACTCCACTTTGAGACCCACTTGACTCTATCCTGGCTATCAGTGTGTATATCATTATAGTCAACATTATAGTTGAAACGTGTAGGTACTATATGAATATACATTAACAGTCCTGTACAATGATTTTATATAGTCGATAATATATTATCGAGTAGAGCTCATGGAGGCAGCCATTAGCAGACCACGCATTGTCAGATGGCTGGATGATTTTCAGCTGCACACACAAATGAATAGGAGAATTTTGAAAATGAATCATGACTTTTTGATAAACCGCTTACGGCAAAAATTCTGAGCACTGGGTGATTCTAAATTTCACATACAATGCACAAAACAATATTTGTAAAATCTTTGTCGAAAGATTTAAAAAGTTATCGAAAGAATTTTCTGTTATATTGTTTTAAATTAGCACAAAATACAATTTTCTAAGCAGAAAATTGGCCACAGTTCCTATCTTGCCATTGAAAACTACAGGAAGACTTCCCGCAGAGCTTCAAGCCACATGCCAGACAACATGGCGCCAACTGCAAATGGCTGCGCCCATGTGATGAAAGTATATTATCGACTTTATAAAATCATTGTACAGGACTGATTAACGTGATTAAGGTACATGTATAGCCACTTTTCCGAAGATGTAAACTTGCCGTCTGACACCATTTTTGGCGTATTTATGAGAAAGAATAATTGAGAGATTAATGTTCACATTAAAAGTGTTTTTGTTGATGCTGTTGGAGGTGCTATAGGTCAATCCATTACGTTCTAGTTACGCTTCAGAGACAGATGTGAATCAAGTGTGAATTAAGGTAATCAATTCAATGCAGCACTGATGGTTTTTCGTTATTGGAACAAAATGCGTTTATGTCAGTAATGATATAGCTTCTCGACAATTTCTATTGGGTTCAGACATTTGTCACATATAGATGTCACACATGGACATCCGCATTGACAGCGACTTCATCATTTAACTATATATAGAATAAAAACACAATGTATTATTTGGTTGTAAAATATGGTTCAGGGCTGGACAGTCAGTATAGACAAATCCAACTTCACGCATTCCTACACCTCAATAGCCGCCATAACTGCGTCCCCCTTTGGCCTATTCCACCTAAAATGTGACATGATGTGGCCTTGGCGGGGATATTAAACTGCATTCTATCACCAGTGTTACACGTAGACAAAAGATTGATGAAAGTTTGCAACATAATACAATTCAACATCGATTTTAGGCGGATTTAATCCATCCAATTGGGCAGTAACAACGCCAGGTTTGTGCAGACGGGACCCAGTAATGGCCGACTGAATTCTGACCATAACTTGGCTCGTAGGATTCGTCTATAGAACGTTCAAATTATTACAACATCCTATGCTTATTATCATTCAAGATTAGTTATCTACCCGTACCACCTTAATGTAAGGAAAGTGGCATATTTCAGTATGTACAATTCAGTTAAATAATGAAACTAGTCCGCAGAGATAAGACTGCTCCTAAAGTCACCTATCCTGATTGAAGTAACCGGAACTCGGGTGGTGTCTTAGTGTCTAGTCATCAATGGTCATCCACCTGCCAAAATGACTTTAGAGACCAAACATGGCAAACGGAAGATGAACATCACAAATTTCTTAATTTTTTCCTCAATGTTCTGATGTTTCGGCGGTCGGACACATCGGTATTACTAATATCATACTACATGTACAGTTACAAGTGGCAACATTTCAGGGCAACCATTGGACGGTCTCGATAGGAATATAGCATGTGGGATGACAATGTATCACGTCTAGGACGTGCAGATGAGCGCTATGTTACACAATAGATATTTTTAGAATAGCTAATTGAGAATTTAAGCAGAATTTTTCGCAATCTTGGCCTTGGCCTAGACAGGCTTGTTACGGAGGCGTAAAATATTGAAAGCATACTTGTTGTATTCATGTAGAGATTTGACTTTAGTTTCCATACACACGTTGGTAGTTCGTTTAACGTTCATGCATATCATTATACGGTCAAAATTTTCAATTGATTGTCGGCTTTTCGTACAGCTAAAATTACATAACATTAGATTTAGAAGTTTACTTCGAGGACTGTTAAATATCAGAAATATCAAATTTTAATAATTTGCCATAATAATCTGATGTCAGAAGGACATTCTTCGTATTCAGAATGCAAGTCAACATGTCTGATATGCTCTCAGGTCCCGCAAAAATACCATGCAAACGTTGCTCACCTTGGTCTGGGGCGGACATTTTAAAAATGAGCAGCAACGGCATCACTTGCATTACATTCCAGATGTTAAATCTACATCATATGCAAAATTTGAGGAAATTCGCACGAGTCCGTTTTATTTTAGGGCCATTTGTCTATAACTGGTCTTTACATGTAGCCCGAGCCCTTAAAGTCCGCAATTAAATTTGCGATGGGATCCCAAACAACACAATAATTGCCAGGACATGGAATACACAATCTCACATTACTCAACTTGCAATCATCTATTGAGCTGTGAATGTTGATTGGAGGTTAATGAACTATGGAATGCGATCATAATGGCTGCTCAATTTATTACACGCAAATCGGAAAAAATTAATTGTGCACATTTCAAATCACATTATTAAGTTTTATTTAGTATCGATTCGCGTGTAACACCTTTATTTTGACAAACTAAAAAATATTGTCACGTGTTCTTCCAGCTTAAGCTTTTTTAACTATGCTAGCCTGCTTTGTATAAAAATAACTGGTACATGTCGAGATAAATTATACTTAAAAAGAAAAGACAATAAAAGCAAAATCAATCTAAACTATATACCGTATCCGTCGTCTTCTAATATGGCATGTAGAATTGTTTTGGCCCGATCTCCTCAGTTAAAATATAAGCATAGATTACAACATGCATAACATGCATACGTTTCAGAATACCTACTTGTCTAAATGTTATGAATAAGTGGACATCTAACATTTGTGTAAAAGCTGTGCAACTGATCAACACACTCAAGTGGCAATTGATTTCCGTTAACGTTGAAGAAAGTAAATATTTCAGCAAAGATTCTTGATCGATGCTTCATTGCGTTCGTTTTCATCGACGTAGATGTTAACCTATGATATTAAGTCAGGCTCATATCATTCTACTTCGTTTAAAAAGTCATCATTACAATATAAACATAAGCACGACATGATAAGCAACATAAGGCTGGAAAGGAAATAAGGTAATTTGACGTTATGTATCGAATTAATACATATAGCGTGAATATGAGTAAATTGACTGGATAAGTAGACCAAAAATGTTTGTCACCTTGGGTTGACATAAAAAGCTGAACAAATCAGATATGGTCGCTTTATCGAATTGATGTGTTGTGTTCGTTAACATATTATTGGCGATAGGTAGCTTTAATTTTGTTTACTCGTTGAATTCCGTTGTCATGGTAAATTTAAATTCAAGGGCATATCGGAAAAGAGCATCTTGATTTAACAGCTTTTGCACATTTTCACAGATTTCTTTCGTTTCCTTTATACTTGTTTGCACTCAAACATAATTGGGTAAATACACGACAAGAATCCTTATAGTAAGTGGCGGTGCCTGGAATTTTCGGAGGCCGGGTAAAGGGAGGCCGAAATGGGGGTTGGGGTCGGAGCATTGTCTGAAATTGAACGATTATGACCCAAAATATTGGATTTACGGCGATTTTATCGGGGGGGGTACACGGTGTTTTTTGGAGGGGCGGGAATAATTGTCATTTAAATACATGGTGGTTTCGGATATACATTATGTGCCCTCAAAATAAAGCACCTAGCTTGATTTCACAGGGTGAATCCAAAGTGGTCGGCCGGGGGCCGGGTCTCCTTCTCTTAAAAAGAGCAAGATTTGTTTGTCAACATTTCTGGGACAATCATATTTGTAGGCCAGTAGAATCAAATCCGCTCGAATACGCTATGTGTTTTTAGAAGACAATTCCGGTTTAGATGAGTTTGCTTATTCATCTCAATTGGCTTTTCATTGTTACTGTATTTTCAGGCTTGGTATATTCATCCACTGAAATTACCAGAAAATAAACTGACAATCTATATGTAAAACTCAAGTTTTGAAACGGTGACTTTAATTTCTTTTTGGAGGACGTTCAGTAACTATCAAATCATTTAATATTGAACTTTAAATCAATAAGAATAATTTCTTTGACTTGATTATTTTTTGTAGCTTTATTCAAATTTAATACGGACACTTAAATGATTACATAAGAGTTGACCTTTTCGGCGTTTTAGCCATACCAACTAATTCAGTTCCGTATTGAAAATCAATCAATATAAAATCGTCATTTATTTAGCTTATTCAGAAACAAAATTAGACAATAGAGTGATTATATCAGAGTTGACCTTGTATGCGTTATAGTCCTATGAGAATGACATTTTGGTATCAGGTTGTGCGAGGCGCATCACACACTCTTATACAATCAGTTTTATTTGTCTCAATATTTGAGGGTAAACACGGATAGGGTTTTCTCCTTTTCGCTTTAACCCGCGTTTTACTTGGGCGTTGTCCAACCCTGCTCATGCTGGATTTTTTCACTCAAATAAGCCACCAAAAGAGCGGGTTAATCAATGTATTACCCTTAAGGAGACCACTATCGTTTTTCGTTAAATGGCTAAAACTGGACTAGAGTGTGGTTATTGCGATCCCTCTCGCCGTATTAATTGTATTAATGTTTTTGTTTGGGAATGTGTCAAATGCGTAAAAATAACTAGTCATAACAAAAAGTTATAACAATGTCTTCAAAACATCTCATGAGCAGACAGGCTCACCTCGACCTTTCTGGCTATTGGAAGTGACACAACAACGATAAATATGTGTTCGCATATTATATTGCTTGACTTAAATAAGATTGTTGTACCAAGCAGAAACAGGTATCTGCGATTAATATTCTGATAAATAATCGCGTCTGTCCTTGACTAGAAAGTTTGTTTTTCAAGGCGAATCTTTAGAATCAATCCATATTGCGGTTGAATGGAACTATACTAATGATGCTGATTCAGCACTAATAAGGCATTATCGTCTAATTATTTCAACCGGAAATCGAATAGCCAATTGACTGTGTTGTCCTTGAATGCAGCGAGTGCCTCAATAGACGCAGGCATTTAGAATTACAATTAGCGTGTTGATATTGTTTACATTTTGTTTTAAAAAAATGATCACGCTGAAGGTTTTTGCATCGTAGCTATTTTTTTAAAATTCAAAGCAATTATCTGGTTAAAAGCGAAAGATACTTAATAAGTTAAAATTGTTAACATAGCCAGTAGGCCAGTGGAACGATTTGGCAATTTCTGCACTTGTAAATGCTACCTGGTACGTCACTGTGATTACACATCTTGCACCTCAAATGATGCTGCTATGGACACGGACTCTGTTTGTGTGGCCAAAAAAACTGGCCACCCCCACCCCCAGATTTGACGTTTTTGCTCAAGAACGGTATGTTGCAGGTAGGTCAAACTATACTTCTTCTGAATCATTGCAATAAGAGGACTAATTTAATGTGATTGTTTGAGAAACTTTGAAATTTGACCACAGTGTTGACATTTAACCTTGAATATAGCCGGAGTGCCGGGAATTATTTTTTGTTAACATTTTGAATGTGTTATAGGACCATAAAAGGACGCTATTTGGTAGAGTCCTGTGGGGTCATCATTAAATTCCCGTAGATACCGGACTATGAGTGTTCCATGTGTATCAAAGTTCACATTACTGTTTCTTAACGATTTATAATCACTTTCTTAGTAGTTTCTTGCTTTGGGCTTCATGCAAATGACTACCCCACATCACAGCAAGATTATTCAATGTTGATAACGTCATGAATTTCCATGTTAGCGATAATCTTTTAATAAATATTTTACCGGTAATAACAACTTTCGAGCACTGCTTCTTAATTTGGTTTACATTGGTTAGCATATTCATGCATCGTTATTCGTTTCTTAGTGGAGAGCAAGTGCTTCGAGGGAACCCATTAGATAGTCAATGGTGACTATAATAATACCACTGTCAACGGCTAGAGCAAAATAATATTTCTACTTTTATCATCCTTACTGTATTATTGCACATTTTTCCATTGCTCAATAACTTTCAAAATATGTTGCATTTTCATAATTATTTTGTTTACGATGTTATGAATGAGATGTGTAAAACCCACTCTAATTGTAGCTTAAACATGACCCCATTTTGTGTGTTTACATCTATAGACTCCTGGTGTAGTTTGTAAATTTAAAATCAAAATAGTTAAATAAGCCTTTTATAATTTTGTTTAATCAACTTTTAAAAAGACTTAAAAAATATTTGTTGTAGTTGAGACGTTTTGCAACATGTATATCACATTATTTGCAAACATTGATAGCAGTGAAATGCATGTCAAAATGTTTAAATCTACAACCTTTATCAAACCCTATTTATCATTTAAAAATGTGTTTCCTGGGGTTCCCTGGTAGGTAACCACTATTATCATTATTACAAGTATTTTAAGAAACCCAATTGATATAGACTACTCAAAATGCTTTAAGGAGCAGAATCTGAAAATCACGATTTGGTATTTTCTCTTTTCTATTGTCATGTTGCTGACCGAAGTCATGTTGCTGATCCTTAAATGTTTTTGAGTAGTTTATAGCGTAATATTATTGCATTAGATACCCGTTTATGTATAATAGCTCTCTTCAATTAACTCCTGAGTATTAGCGGTAGTGTAGTTTTCCATCATAAATCATACTGTCACAATCGTGTGCATGATGTTTATGTGACAATTTGAAACATTCACAGGAATTCAATTTATCTCTGTCAGCTATTAAAATAATCAAGGTAATCCAATTAACCGACTCCAAAAGAACAATCACAAATTATTTATAATTGAAAGTGTCACATCAACATGATCTGTTTTACTAAACATTTAAACTCATTGATGAGCTCTAATTAAATATCTTGTAAAGATTTGTATTGGCATAGTATATGATATCTTACTGAGGATCACTTACTGCAACGTATTCATGCGTATTACTAAAACTAATTGAAAAATAGATGGGAAGGAAATGTGACTCTTATCCAAACTGCCTTTTCATGCGCGTATTTCAGTGTTTATTATGACGGATTATTATTAATCCGTTTCAATGCAGAGGCGAAGAAAGCTAAGGGGCGCACCATTAGATTTCCAGGGGGGGGCATGGGAGTTTTTGAAAAAAAAAAAAAACTTCGCCCACTAGTGAGACGAAAAAAAAAAACTTTGCCCACTCATTGATGAGTAAAAAAAATTTCCCCACCCAACTTTGCATAAAATTTACATTAAAATTGAAAAAAAAAAATACTTCGCCGCCGCAGTCGGCGAAATAAAAAAATTTGCTGCTCTCGGAGGCGAAAAAAAAAAATTCCGCCTTCTTCGGCGGCAAAAAAAAAAATCTGCCTGACCCAAACTCCCATGCCCCCCCCCCTGAGAATCTAATGGTGCGTCCCTAAATACACAAAATGCCCAGATGCCTTTGCAATGGTATGATTGGTGTATGCAAGGTATCAGGAAGCTTGTGTTGAGAGAATGTCTTATGGATGAGTCGGTGGAATAAATTGCCAGCCTTAAAAGACAAAGGTCATGCGAGGTCTAGGGTACTTAGAAGAGAGGCAACGAATGACCTTGATCCATTAAGTGTTTAACTGCATGTCCCCAACCCTTGCAAGACGTTGGTGATTATGCTATGGGCAATTGGACATTTGGACTATAAAGGTTTCTTCGTAATCTTATATATTTCATGTAAGAATATTGCCATCTAGAACGTAATGTGAATTCGACAGGATATGGATGCATGCTCAACTTTCAAAGAATTTGCAATACTTTTGGCAAGTATGTGTACATAATTATTATACTATTTTACCTTTTGCAATGTTCAAGTTCATATGTACGTAAGATGAAATATTCACCTTTTATAACTTGCCTATTACAAACGAAAGGAATAACTCGCTATGCAGCCAGCTTTCACCGTGGGCGCACGCGTGAAATATTATCTTTGAAATAACCTGACTGCTTACAGACTCCATCAGGACGGTGTCTTATTTAACTATATTTCTTGAGGTAACCTAAACTAACATACTTCATCATCAGATTAGATGATAAATGTACAGTTTGCAATAAATTACTTTATGTTGATTGACCTTTTGAAATTTGATTTTGTTCAACCTCAATCACAAGCGATTGCAATAAGAAGGGTTGATTAGATTAGAAGAGATCTTTGAAAAGATCGTGCCAATTTATTGGTAGAAAATTACTCGCCTGTTTTTGTAGCGACTGGTATTAAACTCAACTTGCAATCGCATTCCATCCTTATTTCACACATTTAATTTTCTCTCCTGTGGTTGCAACCGTAGCTATTAGGTGTCATCATGATTTGTAAACAGAGACAACTCAGCAGTGTCTCATAAAATTTCCTGCGATCATATCAAGCATACATCCGCTTTACTTTAAGAAAGAGATGCAGGGAAGGTGACATTTTAGCTTGCTCTGCATCCTTGATTATTGGCCGTGTTCGATCACATTACACGTTTCATTACAGGTTTTAGGGGTTTACAGAGCCGGGTTAACATGCATTTATTGGGTTGATGAGCGCAAATCCGGTGTCGACAGTATCATTAGTTTCTGTAATAAAGTAGGACATACCAGCGGTCAAGTCGATCAACGTGCCGGTCTGTGCAACAACAAACCGATTTGAAGACTGTAGTCTTTCTCTTATTACCTATCTTCTACACTTTTTATATACTGTATTTCTTTTTCTTCGTATTACTTAGTTCTTTTTTTCTGTTATTTTGTTTCTAACTATCTTGTTTCGTCGGTCGCTCACATACGGTTCTATTCGAGATTTTTACTTTTTTGAGAAAATTGGTGTGTAGCAATATGTTTTGGGGCTGGTCAAATAAACCAACTTACATACCTTAATTCTTTAATAAGACATAAAACATTGGGTTTGCTCAATTTGTTGTTTTTTAAATTGTAATAAATTTAACACCATATTAAACAATTTTACTTGAATGATGGACATGTCAATTTCACCAAAATGAACTTCTTTATCTCTGTTTGAAGTCTCCTCTTTATATAAATACCCTGTCGAGGAAATCATATTGAGACCGTCGGTTTGTTTGTTTGTTTCCTTATTATTGTTTGTTATTTTTTGCATCATTTCTAAAAACGAAAATTGATATGATTTCAATATTGGACCATTTTGTAAATTGCAAAATTCCTTCATCTCAATCATTCAACTAATCTTAACCACTTTCTCGGACTTTATCGACGTATCGGAGTATGCCACAACGTATCTGTTAGTAGAGTAACAATAGTTACCTCTCGATTACCTTTTTTATGTCGGGCATATCTAGGCATTAACAGCTGAAATCTAGGAGATAACGCTGACGAAACTTCGGCCTGGCACAAGTGACCTGGTGAACGAAGGGGATCGCCGTAGATAGCTGGTCGGGGTATTTTTACAGGACAGGCAAGTGTAACCGACAATCGGGCGTTAGCCTGATCGGAACCGCCTGTAAACGAGGTCTTTTATCATGGATCATCTGCCCCGCCATAACCAGATGAACCACGGGGAGAGCGGAGATTTTTTTTTAGGTCCTGCGATGCGGGGAATCGAACCCGGGACCTCTCGCACCAAAGGCAAAGACCTTAACCATTGTGCCACGCCACGCTTGACTAGTGCTATCGAGGAAGATTCGTGACCATAGAGCAAACGGCATGAACCCATGCAACCTTGAATCCACCAAGCTATCTAGAATTCATGTAGCGGATCTCACCTCTCAGAAACATCTTACCCAATTAAAGTGTCCTCCCGAATGCCAAAAATAGGTATCTCTAATGAATATCGCCAGCATCTAAATATGCTACATAATATATACCATATTGACGAACACCACCCATATCCGGTTTGGTAATGCACCACACACACAAATCTATAATTCCTAACTTGAAACAAACATGTATGACTGCTTATTATGCAACGTTATTTGTCACTACCTATTCGACCGCATTTCAACTCGACCTAGATCCTGAAACTTAAGTCCAGCAGGTATCGCACGTGCGCCAGGATCACTCTTAACTTACAGTGTCCGATCACTCTTAACGTAGAGACAATACATGTCCATTAAATCTTCATCTGTGTCATCCGAATCTATTAAATTAACTGTGCACTTCAGCTGTGAGACGGAATTGGAGGGGAAAAGGAAATAATTGACACAGGATAAAGCACAATTCAACTGCCTCTGACACCATCAAGGTAAATAAAATGTTTTGAAACATGTTGCCTATGGACTGTAATTTTATTTGGTTTAAGTGTTTATCAGCGCCTTAGTACAATTGTTTGGTTTTAGGCGCTATATAAATTTCAGTTGTATTGTATTGTAAACAAATGGAATACTTCTTGCTCAATGACGCTTCTCGTTCAAGGAATACATATATTTAATCCTTGTACTAACATGACTAACGAGGCAATTTTGTAACACCGTGGGGGGGCTCTTGCAAACCATAGCATACTATGTGCCATTATATTAAGTACCATTGTATAGCTTTTGGTCTTGTATTTGTCAGTGTGTGTTGGCTTTCTATACATGCTAACCTTTTATACCGTCAGCTTGTCTTTTTAGGTGTACAAAAAGGTAATTAATTGGCCCTCCTTTTCAGGGTCGTTGGTAAATTTGATAACTGGTTTGACTGTTTATGTGCTCTGTGAATTGTTGATGACCACGAAGGTAACATCCACGTAACGCAGCCATATTTCGGCACAAACAATTCCATTATACAGATTGGCAATGATATTATTCGGAGAAAAACGCGAATGTTGTTGAAATAGCTGTTAATCTTTCTTTGATGCGTTCTACCAACACGTATAAATCTCTACTCTCAAAGGTAAATATGCTTTCGCTCATTGCTTGAATTAGGATTGCTGCATGTTGCAAGCAGAAATAGGTATATGTGATTGACTTGAAAGATTTGCTTCAAGGATACGGATTCCGTAGAGGCAGACGGTTGAATTCAACTATAGATTCAGCGCTAATAAGGTATTATCATCTAATTATTTTAACGAGATTTTCTATCGCTGGAAATGGATAACATTTTTTAACATTTTAAGCCATTTTGAAGTTATTTGTCTAGGGTAACAATGTTGTTTTGCTTACAAGTTCTTGGCGGTTTTTGCAGCGTAGCTATTTTAAGATAAGATAAATTGTTCACTTCAAAAGTTGAAATTTTGATCTTGGTAGCAGACCAATGTTCAATTTTGCACCCCATACTTGTAAATATTATGCGGTACATCACTGATCAAGATGTATTCCACAATCCTATGCACACCCAACTGCCGCTACAAACGCTGTCTTTTGCGAAAGTGTTATATTAGGTACAGCTTGCGATTATGATTACCCAAAATGGACTAACATTGTGAGCAATGACCGAATCATCCTCCAGCATTCCTTTAGGTTATCATATGATGAAGAAACTTATAAACCTTGAGGACAAACAACTACTGGAGAGAAAAACACCTTGTTTGCACCTGGCAGAGTATAAATAAAATTATACAAGACGCATCATTATGCATCATCTATGTAGCGTCAGCGTGATCTCAATGTTAACTCCCTTCCAGGCATATTTTTACCTATTACATGGTCAGTTTGCTACTTTATCTCTTTGCCGGTTGTTTTTAATTGAAACCAAGCTGTTTACACAAAGTGTTCCATGTTTATATATAAAACTCACATTACGGTTTCTTAACGATTTATAAAAACACTTTATGAGTATTTTCTTCCCTTCGGCATCATACAACTATCCTCGATTCAATAACACAATCAAGCCATTTCGTGACGCCTTGAGGATAGTTTCTCTTCACAATGTCAAATCTGAATCGGGCAAACTACTTTGCGACATCACAGCGGCATATTCTATGTTGATAAAATCATGAAATTGACACTTCATATAGGTGATCTATATTTTCGATTGTCGAATTTCAACAACGGTAGTGATTAAATTTTCTTTTAATACAATATTACACGAGTAAAGAATATTATTTTCGAATCTGCTTCATAATTTCGTTTACGTTGGTGACTTTTACAAAACAAAATTAATTTGCAAGCATAAGCATATTCATACATCGTAATTTGTTTCTTAGTAGAGAGCAATTGCTTCGAGGGAACCCATTAGATAGAAAATGGTGACTACAATAATACCACAGTAAGCGGCTGAGAAAACACCACTTTTTATCTCCGTACTGTGTTATTGCAATTCTGTTGCTCATAAACCGGTAAAATATTTACGTAGCAATTGACGACCTAGACGTGTATTGTCATATTTTGTTTACGATGTTATGAATGAAGGTGTGTAGTAAAACATGATCACATTTTGTGTCTTTACCTCTACTGGCTCGTAATTATAAATTGTAAATCAAAATTCTTGAATGAGTATCAAATCAAAATTTGCATGTTAATTTAAACGTTTTTTGGCAACATTTGTAAATTGTGTCGCAATTCAGTTTTTACTGCTATGACATTTAATAAAATATACCTGAAATATATAAATGTCCTAACATGAAATGGGAGGGCCTATTGACAACCCCTATATTTTATCAATTATATGGCCAACTGTATGCTTTATACCATCGCGTGCCATTGTATGGCTTTTGGCCTTGTCTGTCACAATTTCTATGTTAATATTTCTAAAGAATATATCTTGGTGTAGATTATTTATCTCCGTACTGTGTAGTAAAACATGATCACATTTTGTGTCTTTACCTTTACTTTACTTTACGTAGCAAAGTGAGTTGCAAATTAGTTCCAGTATTAGATTTAATTTACAAACTAATTTCTAAAGAATGTGCCAATGTCTTTCAAATTATTTCAGTTATACCCAATTTCTTCCCGATCTCACTGGTTTTGCAAGTGGAAATGACGCAAAGGTAAATATGTTTCGCAAGCAGACATAGGTATCTGTGATCAATAACGCCAATCCGTCTTGAAATGTGTTTGGGTGGTGTGTGTGTGTGTGGGGGGGCATTCGGCCTGAATTGACAAAAGTGGCTGAAAAGAACAAAAATGTCCCCATGTCCCGAAAGGACCCCCACTCGAACTCCCCGACGCCCAGGATTGACGCCCATGTCTGTAATTTGCGTATACGAAAGCTTACAAAACCGTAGATATTGACGGTTTATTTACCTATGAAATTAGAATAAACACCTTGTTTTTGTTTACGAGTGTTTTAGTATAATTTTGTGGAGTTATAACAAATAGTAAGCAAGATAGACCCCTCCAATTCCTGGCCATATTTTTGCAAAAGTGTCTCACCTGTTAAGCATTAAAATTTAGTAATGAGCTGAAATGGTTTTTTGAACAACTCTTCCTATCAAGCACACATCCGCTTTACTTTAAGAAAGAGATGCAGGGAAGGTGACATTTTAGCTTGCTCTGCATCCTTGATTATTGGCCGTGTTCGATCACATTACACGTTTCATTACAGGTTTTAGGGGTTTACAGAGCCGGGTTAACATGCATTTATTGGGTTGATGAGCGCAAATCCGGTGTCAGTATCATTAGTTTCTGTAATAAAGTAGGACATACCAGCGGTCAAGTCGATCAACGTGCCGGTCTGTGCAACAACAAACCGATTTGAAGACTGTAGTCTTTCTCTTATTACCTATCTTCTACACTTTTTATATACTGTATTTCTTTTTCTTCGTATTACTTAGTTCTTTTTTTCTGTTATTTTGTTTCTAACTATCTTGTTTCGTCGGTCGCTCACATACGGTTCTATTCGAGATTTTTGACTTTTTTGAGAAAATTGGTGTGTAGCAATATGTTTGGGGCTGGTCAAATCCACCACTTTACATACCTTAATTCTTTCTAATTAATAAGACATAAAACATTGGGTTTGCTCAATTTGCTGTTTTTTAAATTTTAATAAATTTCCCAGCAAACACAAAACGTTTTCGACATCATTCGCAAAAGTTTATAAAACGTTGTCAGAAAACGTTTAAATGTCGGGTTATATAAAGGGTATATTAAGAGTATAAAACGTTTTCATAACCTTAAAATAACATTTTTTGATAATCTACTGCTCAGCAAACAAAATGTTTTACACAAAATGTTTAAATGTCGGGTTATATAAAGGGTATAAAAACGTTTTAAAAACATTCCAAAAACATTCTTGGAAAACTTGATACAAAACATTCTAAACAGAATGTTATTTTGGGGTTGAAAAATTATTTTGCGAAAATGTTTGCCCAAAATATTTTCAATAACGTTTTAAAAACGTTTTCATGACCTTTATATAACCCGACATTTAAATGTTATTAAAAGGTTTTGAAAAATACATTTTAAGAACATTTCTGTGTTTGCTGGGTTCAAATATTTTAACATAATGTTATTTAAGTATTGGCACAATATTTGGCAAAAATGTTTGCAAAATTAGTTTACAATAACATTGTTTGAAAACATTTAAAAATATTGTTGTAGTGTGTTTTCATACTAAACGTTTTAAAACGTTATCACGACCTTTATATAACCCGACATTTTAATGTTATTAAAACGTTTTTACCTAAACCAAAAGCCAAAATATAACTTATTTAAAACGTTTTTAAAACGTTTTTGTGTTTGGTGGGTTAACACCATATTAAACAATTTTACTTGAATGATGGACATGTCAATTTCACCAAAATGAACTTCGTTATCTCTGTTTGAAGTCTCTTCTTTATATAAATACCCTGTCGAGGAAATTCTATTGAGACCGTCGGTTTGTTTGTTTGTTTCCTTATTATTGTTTGTTATTTTTTGCATCATTTCTAAACGAAAATTGATATGATTCCAATATTGGACCATATTGTAAATTGTTAAATTCCTTCATCTCAATCATTCAGCTAATCTTAACCACTTTCTCGGACTTTATCGACGTATCGGAGTATGCTACAACTTATCTGTGAGTAGAGTAACAATAGTTACCTCTCGATTACCTCTTGGTGCCTTTTTTATGTCGGACATATCTAGGCATTAACAGCTGAAATCTAGGAGATAACGCTGACGAAACTTCGGCCAGGCACAAGTGACCTGGTGAACGAAGGGGATCGCCGTAGATAGCTGGTCGGGGTATTTTTACAGACAGGCAAGTGTAACCGACAATCGGGCGTTAGCCTGATCGGAACCGCCTGTAAACGAGGTCTTTTATCATGGATCATCTGCCCCGCCATAACCAGATGAACCAAGGGAGAGCGGAGATTTTTTAGGTCCTGCGATGCGGGGAATCGAACCCGGGACCTCTCGCACCAAAGGCAAAGACCTTAACCATTGTGCCACGCCACGCTTGACTAGTGCTATCGAGGAAGATTCGTGACCATAGAGCAAACGGCATGAACCCATGCAACCTTGAATCCACCAAGCTATCTAGAATTCATGTAGCGGATCTCACCTCTCAGAAACATCTTACCCAATTAAAGTGTCCTCCCGAATGCCAAAAATAGGTATCTCTAATATCGCCAGCATCTAAATATGCTACATAATATATACCATATTGACGAACACCACCCATATCCGGTTTGGTAATGCACCACACACACAAATCTATAATTCCTAACTTGAAACAAACATGTATGACACTGCTTATTATGCAACGTTATTTGTCACTACCTATTCGACCGCATTTCAACTCGACCTAGATCCTGAAACTTAAGTCCAGCAGGTATCGCACGTGCGCCAGGATCACTCTTAACTTACAGTGTCCGATCACTCTTAACGTAGAGACAATACATGTCCATTAAATCTTCATCTGTGTCATCCGAATCTATTAAATTAACTGTGCACTTCAGCTGTGAGACGGAATTGGAGGGGAAAAGGAAATAATTGACACAGGATAAAGCACAATTCAACTGCCTCTGACACCATCAAGGTAAATAAAATGTTTTGAAACAAATGGAATACTTCTTGCTCAATGACGCTTCTCGTTCAAGGAATACATATATTTAATCCTTGTACTAACATGACTAACGAGGCAATTTTGTAACACCGTGGGGGGGGGGGGCTCTTGCAAACCATAGCATACTATGTGCCATTATATTAAGTACCATTGTATAGCTTTTGGTCTTGTATTTGTCAGTGTGTGTTGGCTTTCTATACATGCTAACCTTTGTCTTTTTAGGTGTACAAAAAGGTAATTAATTGGCCCTCCTTTTCAGGGTCGTTGGTAAATTTGATAACTGGTTTGACTGTTTATGTGCTCTGTGAATTGTTGATGACCACGAAGGTAACATCCACGTAACGCAGCCATATTTCGGCACAAACAATTCCATTATACAGATTGGCAATGATATTATTCGGAGAAAAACGCGAATGTTGTTGAAATAGCTGTAAATCTTTCTTTGATGCGTTCTACCAACACGTATAAATCTCTACTCCCAAAGGTAAATATGCTTTCGCTCATTGCTTGAATTAGGATTGCTGCATGTTGCAAGCAGAAATAGGTATATGTGATTGACTTGAAAGATTTGCTTCAAGGATACGGATTCCGTAGAGGTAGACGGTTGAATTCAACTGTAGATTCAGCGCTAATAAGGTATTATCATTTAATTATTTTAACGAGATTTTCTATCGCTGGAAATGGATAACATTTTTTAACATTTTAAGCCATTTTGAAGTTATTTGTCTAGGGTAACAATGTTGTTTTGCTTACAAGTTCTTGGCGGTTTTTGCAGCGTAGCTATTTAAGATAAGATAAATTGTTCACTTCAAAAGTTGAAATTTTGATCTTGGTAGCAGACCAATGTTCAATTTTGCACCCCACACTTGTAAATATTATGCGGTACATCACTGATCAAGATGTATTCCACAATCCTATGCACACTCAACTGCCGCTACAAACGCTGTCTTTTGCGAAAGTGTTATATTAGGTACAGCTTGCGATTATGATTACCCAAAATGGACTAACATTGTGAGCAATGACCGAATCATCCTCCAGCATTCCTTTAGGTTATCATATGATGAAGAAACTTATAAACCTTGAGGACAAACATCTACTGGAGAGAAAAACACCTTGTTTGCACCTGGCAGAGTATAAATAAAATTATACAAGACGCATCATTATGCATCATCTATGTAGCGTCAGCGTGATCTCAATGTTAACTCCCTTCCAGGCATATTTTTACCTATTACATGGTCAGTTTGCTACTTTATCTCTTTGCCGGTTGTTTTTAATTGAAACCAAGCTGTTTACACAAAGTGTTCCATGTTTATATATAAAACTCACATTACGGTTTCTTAACGATTTATAAAAACACTTTATGAGTATTTTCTTCCCTTCGGCATCATACAACTATCCTCGATTCAATAACACAATCAAGCCATTTCGTGACGCCTTGAGGATAGTTTCTCTTCACAATGTCAAATCTGAATCGGGCAAACTACTTTTGCGACATCACAGCGGCATATTCTATGTTGATAAAATCATGAAATTGACACTTCATATAGGTGATCTATATTTTCGATTGTCGAATTTCAACAACGGTAGTGATTAAATTTTCTTTTAATACAATATTACACGAGTAAACAATATTATTTTCGAATCTGCTTCATAATTTCGTTTACGTTGGTGACTTTTACAAAACAAAATTAATTTGCAAGCATAAGCATATTCATACATCGTAATTTGTTTCTTAGTGGAGAGCAATTGCTTCGAGGGAACCCATTAGATAGAAAATGGTGACTACAATAATACCACAGTAAGCGGCTGAGAAAACACCACTTTTTATCTCCGTACTGTGTTATTGCAATTCTGTTGCTCATAAACCGGTAAAATATTTACGTAGCAATTGACGACCTAGACGTGTATTGTCATATTTTGTTTACGATGTTATGAATGAAGGTGTGTAGTAAAACATGATCACATTTTGTGTCTTTACCTCTATTGGCTCGTAATGTAATTATAAATTGTAAATCAAAATTCTTAAATGAGTATCAAATCAAAATTTGCATGTTAATTTAAACGTTTTTTTGGCAACATTTGAAAATTTGTAAATTGTGTCACAATTCAGTTTTTACTGCTATGACATTTAATAAAATATACCTGAAATATATAAATGTCCTAACATGAAGTGGGAGGGGCTGTTGGCAACCCCTATATTTTATCAATTATATGGCCAACTGTATGCTATATACCATCGCGTGCCATTGTATGGCTTTTGGCCTTGTCTGTCACAATTTCTATGTTAATATTTCTAAAGAATGTGTCAATGTCTTTCAAATTATTTCAGTTATACCCAATTTCTTCCCGATCTCACTGGTTTTGCAAGTGGAAATGACGCAAAGGTAAATATGTTTCGCAAGCAGACATAGGTATCTGTGATCAATAACGCCAATCCGTCTTGAAATGTGTTTGGGGTGGTGTGTGTGTGTGGGGGGGGGGGGCATTCGGCCTGAATTGACAAAAGTGGCTGAAAAGAACAAAAATGTCCCCATGTCCCGAAAGGACCCCCACTCGAACTCCCCGACGCCCAGGATTGACGCCCATGTCTGTAATTTGCGTATACGAAAGCTTACAAAACCGTAGATATTGACGGTTGAATGGAATTATTGATTCAGCGCTAATAAGGTATTATCATCCAATTATTTCAACAAGAATGACATTTTTTATCACTGGAAAAGGACTGCATTGGCCTTGAACTTTACACAGGCATTTGTGATATTTTAGCCGTCTTGAACAATTAAAAAGAGCTCAGGTTTTATTTACCTATGGAATTAGAATAAACACCTTGTTTTTGTTTACGAGTGTTTTAGTATAATTTTGTGGAGTTATAACAAATAGTAAACAAGATAGACCCCTCCAATTCCTGGCCATATTTTTGCAAAAGTGTCTCACCTGTTAAGCATTAAAATTTAGTAATGAGCTGAAATGGTTTTTTTAACAACTCTTCCTATACCTTTGTACAGGAGCCAAGCGTTGTTAATCGGTGATGAATCCACACTTTTCCTGAGCGTATACGCGAACGCCAGTTAATGCGTACGCGTTACGCATGAGCTCGTAAAATTCGCCATGTCTGGAACTTATGCGTAAACATGAACTCTCTTATGTTGGCGGTAGCAGTTAAATATTACCGCTTTATTCTTTAGTTTTATTGCTGTTATCAACAGAAATACCGCGATCATCTTGTAAGGTTGAGTGACAATGACAAACGGACATTCCGAATGAAAGAATCATGTGAATTATACAATTAGCATGTTTCGTTGTTGAAAGGGCTTCAATCATGTTACACCGTTATTTATCACCGATTAACAACTCGCGTCCGGCGCGTCTGAGTGGTTTACTTCGATCGGGCAGCTTTACCCTCGCGAAGTAAACCACGCAGACGACGCGGCCGCATCGTTGTTAATCGGTGATGAACAACGGTGTAACATGATTGAATCCCTAAGTAAAGGTTTGCATATTGCTATTTTTATATGACAATTATTACACACAATTGCCTCAACCAAGGCACGCTTTGCTGCCAGTTTTCACCGTGGACACAACCGTGAAATATTATCTTTGGAATGCTTACATATTCCATCTGTGACATTTCTTATTTATCTTTGTTTCTTGACCCCTCAGAAATAACTTTAAACCAGCATGCTTTATCATCAGATTAAATGATAAATGTATAGTTTGTACTAAATTACTTTATGTTGATTGACCTTTGGAATTTTGACTTTGTTATAATCTAAAATTAAATCTCGGTCACAAGCGATTGAAATCTAATCTCTAGGAATGGTTGTTTGATTACTGCTTTGAAACGATCACGTCACATTATTGGTTGAAAATTACTCGCTTGTTTGTAGCGACAGGTATGAAACTAAAATGTGACCATCCAGCACAACTGAGCCCTGAAGTCGCCAATCATCATTTTTGAGATATTCAACCAAAATATTCTGATTGAAATTAGCTTTAAAATGATGCATATCATGTCTATAGTACTTGACATTTAAGTAGTGAAAAATCAATAAAACAGTCAATAAATCCTTTGTTTCCTATTGTTTATTGTTAAGTTCAATGGAGCATATCTCAATAGTGGCACTGGCGTCATCCGGGCTCAGTTGTGGTGGATGGTCACAAATTGCAATCCCATTATATCCTTATTTCGCACATTTAATTTTCTCTCCTGTGGTTGCAACCGTAGCTATTAGGTGTCATCATGATTTGTAAACAGAGACAACTCAGCAGTGTCCCATAAAATTCCCTGCGATCGTATCAATCACACACCCGCTTTACTTTAAGAAAAATGATGCAGGAAGGTGACATTTTAGCTTGCTCTGCATCCTTGATTATTGGCCGTGTTCGATCACATTACACGTTTCATTACAGGTTTTAGGGGTTTACAGAGCCGGGTTAACATGCATTTATTGGGTTGATGAGCGCAAATCCGGTGTCAGTATCATTAGTTTCTGTAATAAAGTAGGACGCATCAGCGGTCAAGTCGATCAACGTGCTGGTATGTGACACAACAAACCAACTTGACGACTGTTTTCTTTCTCTTGTTACTTCGTATCTTCTTACACTTTTTATTTGCCGTGTTTTCTTTTTTTAGCTAGCTCTCAGGGAGCCATTTTTATTCTTCATAAATCAGCACAACACATTATTGCAATGGCAAGGAAGAGCAAATATGAAATTCCCGGGATGAAATTGAAGCACACCAACACAAGAGAGAAAGGAGTAGAGGAAAGCACTGTTAATGGCATTCACCATATTTAAGTATGATTACAAACAAAAGGCGACAGAGTACAACACCAGTGGACTTCGGTTGTATATATAAATGCGCATATATAAATGCGCACGTGACATCTACAAGTCGCCATACCGTATTAAACGATATAAGGTACCCGGATGTACATAAACTCCCCGTGCAAAAGTATAGGGGAAAATGACAGGTCGCAAGGAAAATTGCTTTTGCAAAATAGTGGCATTGATTGCAAAGGGTAAAATAACTTGACCCGAAAGATAAACTCTTTATTAACGTTTTCCATCACGGAAAAAAAAATTAACTACGGAAAAGCTAGATATAGCTGATTTACAAACTTATATTTCATAATTTCCGTGCTAAATGGGCGTGCCAATTGGCCATATCTATGACGTAGTGCTGGTTTCATACTATCATGCTGCTTGCCGCCGAGCGGCGTGACACACGCGCATTGTAGACAAACAGACACAATCAAGACTTGTGAATGGCTGATAAGTCATGCCTCTTGTCGCAACGGCATGAAAGTATGAAAGGGGACATGATTGGCTTTAAGGTCAGAACTGTGCAGGCGGCGGATGACATGATCGAGCCGGCAACTTGTGAAACCGCCCGGCCGTATGGCATTTTCCAATATAGTCGGTTAATTTTGTGGGGTTCATTATCGAACCCCAACGGTTTTAGCTTGTATTTATATTATTTATCAACATAGGCCTATTTGTTTGTGATATTTCAAGCGTTTTAAAATTTCAAAATAATCCCATTCAATTACACGGTTGACGATGAAAATTTACTGAATTTAGAGAATGCAATGCGGCCACCACCTGGAACTGTGGTCGCAATTTCAGTGATTGACAGTGAGGTAACACGAACATGGCACTGGCCATCTGGTCACGTGCGCATTTATATATGCGCATTTATATATACAACCGAAGTCCACTGAACACGAACAGACAAGACAAAGTTAGGGAATTTGGGTGAAACAAAACAATCCCTTAAAGCTCGACTTGGGTAGCAGAGACATCCTAGTTCTTCAGACTGGCAACCGAATTCCACTACATACTCACGTAAAATCACCCGTACACCAACTTCATACGGAGAGACTATTTGGGAACGAGTGGAAAAGATATCCCTCATTGACCCTCAACAAACGATGGTCCCTGATATTTCAACTTTCACACGCATGGGATTCATCAGTATTCAATATTCCTTGCCAATCTCCGATTAAGATCAATACCGGAGTATCTTTGCAATTGCCACATGAAATCCAACGCGATTGGATGAAAATTCGCAAATTTCGAAAGGCCAGTCCAGTATTTTATTCATAATGTAGCATATTTCATGTTGGATAATATTGACATCCGGTTATCTGATGCACCCCAACACAACAAATCTTGGAACAAAGAAATAACACTGATTATTATATAACGTTAGTTTATATCATCGAACGTAAAGTCCAGATTACGCTAGGATTACTTATTATGCAGATAATACAATGTCTATTAAACTTCCTTCCCTGTCATTGAGCTATAAGCCAGAAAGCGGTTGAAAATAATATGCAAAAGTAGCTGACACAGGATGATACAGTACAGTTCCACTTCCTTTTAGGTGACTCCGACAAGGTAGAGAAAATATGTCAAAGGGCAGGTCTATTGCAAAAACAACATCATATCATAGGCAAGCTAATATTATGAGGACAATGATTTTTTTGAGAAAATAAGACGTTTAAAATTGATATTCCTCAAAAACCAACTTAAGCGGTGAGTTCCTTCGAACGAGACAGATTTGGCCTAGAAAAAAGGTGACGTCATAAAATAAGATGTACCCGCTTTGAGAAAAGGGACTCTAAACGCTCTCAATGGAGAGAACGTATACTGTAATTGTTTTTAAACATATGGATAAAATCAGCCGCTTCTTTTTTTAAATATTAGTAAATTGTGATATTACAATTCATATGTATATCAATATCATGAGAAATATTAGGCCTAAAAAATAAATATATAGGTTAGAATTTCATCGGAGACTAGCATATAAACCGTGTTAAGTCCACAAACTCATGTATCTGGCTATAGTTATTATAGTTTCAGTTGGATGAAATATTACATGAATTATTTGTTTCCGAAATGAGAACAATAGTCTGCATATTGTTATGCAGCATTGTTATGGTAAATGACAGTACAACTCATTGTTGCTAATGTCAAACTTGTCAAAGTGATTGTGATTGTATGATGAGAGCATGCTATAGTGTCCGCTTCATTTACCTACGTCATCAGCCAAACGGGGAAGAACACGTACGCTTCAAACGGGGGAAGAACACGTACGAGGCTGATCTTTACCCACACAATTTCTCCTTTTTCAGGAGAAATACGCCTAAAAAAATTGCAACAAGTGTCAACTTGTAATGTAATAATTATTCTCTTCGAATAGAGATAAACTTGTTTTTGCAATAGACCTGCCCTTTAAAGCAAATCGTTAGCCCGCTACGCTAATTGCCTAAGTCATTGTTTAGAACAAAGAATAAAATGTGGTTCAAGCATGCACCAGCTAGGTAATCACCCTAATTATTTCGGATTATTCCGTTTCACTTGTATCATTATCATTTGTTCTTCTGCAAAGATTGGTGAATAAATATGTTTAAATGTATGCTTGAACCATATTTTGTACTTTGTTCTCAAAATTACCAAAAAATGACTGAGGCAATTAGCGTAGCAGGCTGACGAAATGTGATATGTCTTGGTCAATGTAACACGTATTTATTCGTATGTACACAAGGTACTTTTTGGCACTCTTATGTTTTTCCAAGCAAATTACATGACTATATCGGGTACTAGAAAATAAGAGTGAATGGAGAGTTGACAAACAGGAAGGAGAATAAAAGTGCAGACTTAAGGAGCACATGGAGTTACCATCACCATTGGAGAAGGACAGCAGGAACAGCACGCGCACTCCAATATCATTTACACCTCACACCACCTTACATCGCAAAGCAATCTCTGAGCGCTTAATAAAAGATGTAATTCATTGGTAGAGCACCAGCGCAGTCACCTTAGCCTTATTTCACCCTTATACAGATGAGCACTCCATTATAATGCCTCTTTGAAGGTGTCTTGGGAAGTATTTCTTGAACTGCATATCTCCTTGTCTTGGGTAGGCATCAATCAATTCTCTGAGGTCTCTGGACCAGACTCTGGTGGGTTAAACCGGTTTTAAGGGCCCAACCGTCCCGCTTCCCTCAGAGTACATTCCAGTGCTGACATGAACTCCATCAGCCGAAATGATCCCGAGCACCTGCATACACACACCCCTTGTGCAGCGAGCTCAAAAGGACATCCTCAAAAGGACATTCCACGAAGCAGGACTCTTCGGGCACTCTTGTCATGGAGCACTCTGTCCCCCGCTGGTTACGCTACTGGTGCAAAACATAGATTCATGCGAGGATATCTCACCAAAAACATACCCAGATCCATCCCCACATATGGCTCCCATCATCATGTGGGATAGATTTCTTTTTGACATTGGGGTGGACTCTGGTGAAAAGAATAAGTTTTCACAAACAAAAGCGTACAAATGCTTACTAGTTTGAAGCTGAAAATAAATATATAATATCGTGAAAAATGGAGCAAATTTGGGCGACAATCTTTTTAATTTTTTACCCTTGACACCAATTGTTTTTTTTCTTCTTCGAGGTTGAGCAATTTTTTTTGTCTGAGGTGGAACTTTTTTTTTATTCAGAGGTGGAGCAAATATTTTTTTTGCTCAGATGACGTGGCATTTTTTTTCAAAAAACTACAAAGCCCCCTAATCATGACAACGATGCATTCTTGCATCTTTAACAGAGATTTGTTATGGTAACATTTTACCGCTAAGTCGAAAACGAATGTTGTTGTCTGCAGCTGACATCTGCTTGAAATGTTACTTGGTTGGAATGTTTCAATAATAACAGGTGAGTGTTAATGTTATTGCTTAAGAATGTGGCAAAGTCTTAAACGCGACCATATCATGCATATTACTATAGAAAAATTATTTAATTCGTGTACATCGTGGAACATTTAAGTACGCTTGTTACTCCGCGACTAATCATGCTAATACACGAGCGTACAACGCTACTCTACGCGTTCACAGGTGCGAGGTTATCTGCGTACAACTGCTTACTACGCACTGCCACACAAAGAGTATGTTGCAAGCTACGATGTACACGAATTAAATAATTTTTCTATAGTCATAACAAACAATGATATCTACCTTTAAAATATTTCAAATTACATCTGCTTACCTCGACCTGTCTGGCAGTTGAAAATTACACAATGGTAAATAGGCCCGTGTTTTCCCATTGCTTGAATTACGATTACTGTACCAAGAAGAAACAAGTATCCTGATCAATATGTGATAAGAAGAAATAGAATCACCGCGTCTGCCCTTGACTAGAAAGATTTGTTTCAAGGATGCGATATCCGTCGATTTAAGTTGAATGGGACTATACTATCGATTCAGCGCTAATAAGGCATTATCATCTAATTATTTTCGACAAGAATGATATATTTTATCCCAGCAAACACCCAACTGACTGTGTTGGCCTTGAATGCAGCGTATGGCTAACTTGACATTGGCGTCTGTGGCCTTTATATTATAGCCATTTTGAATAGGCATTAAAAGGGGTCAAGTTTGATATACGTGTCTAGGGAATTAGAATGAACGTGTTGTCTTTCTTTAAAAGTTTATAAAAATGGATCAATCTGAAAGGTATTTCTAGCCTAGCAATTTTAAGATTTAAAAAATATTAACCGAACCATTTGAGAAGTTACAAGGTTAAAGTTTCAATATAATGGATGTGCTTGATAGAAAATGAAAAAGAGATATAAAAACGCAAATTTCGTGTGGCCATTCACAAAGTTCTCTCTCTTATAAGTTCGGTTCTGTAAATGTCAGCTTCTTCAAACTTAGCATACTTATATAATGTAAAAATGTCACCTACAAATGAGAGTAAATGTATATTAATATCCTTTCTAGATTTTTTGTAGGTGACCTTATTTAACAATTGAATTCATGAATACAAAACCCACCCAAGTCCATGAGAAGTAATTTTGAGAAAAAAACCTGTATATCATTTTAATCCCTTCATTAAGATTTATCTGGTCAATATGGTAAGTTTTACGTGCAAATGAGTGGGTTAAACTGTATTAGGTATGACGATTAGCATTTCAGGGACTTCGTGGGGGTTCATTTTAAATGCTGGACTTGGGTGGTTTTTTCAATCATATACGAAGACAACAATGTTGGAATGAGATCACCAAGAGTAAGATAATACAAAATAAAGCACACAGGTATGTATGTTGATAAGTATAATGTATTATAAATCACACACTTTCCTTGATTAAACCCATTTTGTTTTTTTCAAAAGTCACTCTCAAGCAATGAATTTGTTACAAGTTGTTCTTTTATACATACTGGATTTCAATCAATGTGTTACAAGGCTCAAATCATGGACTTTGGGTGATTCTTTCATACATGCTATTTTTCACATGCTCAATAGACACAGAGGATGAATTTGAGTGGTTCTTTCATACATATGACAGGCCTATGTACAGCAACAATTCCCCATGCTTAACTCAATTTGGCCAAAGTATGGACTTGGGTGGGTTTTGTATTCATATATTCAATTACATGAAAATATGTGTGTATCTCTCCTACTTGATATGAAAGGGTTATGATTATGCTGCAGATTGTAACTGAAACAACCTCAGATATGTAATCAAGCAACACGATGGGCATCATTAAAAGAGTAATTTTTTAACTGTGAAATATTATACCAGCATCACAACCTTCCCCATTCCCTTTTTTAGCAATGGTGTTGGTATAAAATCTGTCGGTAAGCCTTTGTGTTCCTCCTTAGCCAGATGATGTAGCTGGCTCTAAGCCTCTGTTTCGAACTTCTACTGGGAAGTAAAACACAGTCCATCCTCTGTTTTCACTCTCGGCTACCAGGTCTTCATATTTACACATATGCCTTGGATAGGTTCTCCTCCGATGGTACTGTCAGTTCTATGATGATAGCCATAGCCGTAGATCCCGGGGGATGGTGGGGATAAATCCCCCCATATTTTGCCAAGGGGGGGGGGGGACCATACAAACACCCCCCTCCCCCCAATGTTAACGCCTGCACAATATTCATCAGTTTAGCTTCAAAATGGCATTTGTACCATAAACTTATTCTGTCAACAAAAGGTGCTGGATTCACTATGCTATACTTCAAGAAATTTTTTCCAACCCCATTCCCCCAATGTCAAAAAGAAATCTACACCACTGATGATAGCATCTTTGGTGGTGGCTGAATAAATCGTATACCAGAACGCTAGGCAGTTTCTGCTATTTCTAGAGGGAACACTATTGGCTTGTGCTCCTTATCCGGTCTCTAGCTTTCTTCAGGATGTTTTTTTTAAACTTCTGTCTTTAGAGTAGGTAGAACTGGCTTCCTATATGCTGTGCCATCAGCTGTACGGAAAGCATTGGTATATACTATAATGTACAGATTTTCATCATTTCCTAATTTCCTTTTTACTTCGCCTACAACAGATGAAAAAGGTTATTAAAACAAAACTTTTTATAATCATGGAAAATATGCAAAAGCTACTATTTAAAGAAGCTGAGGTGTGTGGGTGGAGGTAGAACTTTTTGAACGACCATCGTAATACGCGTTTACCAATTATCATACATCTTTTGAAACTACACTGTTATGCAAATCCGTACTTGTAATTATATCGGTGAAGCGTTACGCTCCCACAAGAGACATTTTGAGAAACATGATAACATCAATAATGTTCATACTCCATATATTATTCAAAGCCAAATATTCGTTCTACAAGTACTCGTTATTCAATGCGTTTCAATTCATTTCATCTCATAATCAATGTTTGTTGTTGAAAAATTGATTACATTTGACATTCAATTCTGGTGGTTAAAATATCAGAAGTTAAACATACATGGAAATAGAGTGAAAATAGATGGATAATGAAATACGTGTTGCGTCAAATATTCGACGCCGAATAAAAAGTATGAAACGGGTCACATGTCTTTTACGTATAAAATAATAGCATGTGTAAAACAACAAATGCAATATATTACCGTCGTGTAAATTACGTTGGCCGTGAACTTAGTATAAGAGTATAAGGGTGAGGTCCCCTGTTCAATTTTCTTTTATGGCAAGTATGTGATTGTATGAAAATGACTACGAGTGGTCGATTAGGTGGTTAGTAATCCGGTTGTAATACAGTTAACGATCAGCAGTTCACTCCGACTGCATGCCCAGGAAAGAATACCGGCGGTGTTCCACAATGCAATACGCTATTTCAAATAGAGCATCTTTTAATAGACCGTTATATCTCAGCTTAGTGTAAAGAAGTAGTAAAACATATAATCTTATCAGTGGTATTTTTTCATAAATTTAAATGATTAGCTTTCCAGAGTAGCCTATACTATTTCGTGGTATGTCACTGTTCAATTTATTGTGTGTAAACTGTGAATTCTTAGCATCTAAATTGCTGAGCTCGGGTGAAATCTAGCTAAATCTAGTATGTCAAATTCTACTACATCACCCCATCTGGATGATTAGGCCTAAAATTTTGAATTCTAACAAATAGATGTGCAGTAAATACGATTTATCAGCATTTACGTGGAGCTAGTAGCCTAATGGACAGGGCGTCCGTCTACACTCTAGAAAGATCGGAAGGTCGTTGGTTCGAATCTCAGAACACAACACTTGGGTTGCATTTTTTCAGTTGGGTAAAGCTTGCACGGTGTGGTTTGTAAAGTTTATTTGTTGTCATGTTTAATTTAACACTTGTTGTTTGGTAAACTTTTCAGGGTAAAAGTTTCCTCTTGTAGCGAACAATCGTTCCCTATTGTGTTTATTTGTTCTTGGGCAGGATGTGTGTCCCCATTATCGACTTTCCCTGTTACCAATATTACCATCTTCCAGGAATCACAACAATTACCTGACTGTTCAAAGATGAAGTTTGGTATTATTTTTTATGTTTTATGCAGTGTAAAATGAAAACACCGCCACATCTAACATTTTCTAGTAGAAATGCAGTACATACGAGTTTTTTTATTTCCTGCCAGCGGCAATTAACTTTTGTTAAAATCTGTAACGCAAAGTAAACAATATCTTAGGCACTTTCTTTCATTTCATGTACATATGAGACTTAATGTCAGCAAAACAAATTTTATGACGCGTAAGCATATTCATACATCTTAATTCGTTTCTTAGTGGAGAGGAATGTGCTTTGAGGAACCCATTTTATATAAATGGTGATAATAATACCACTGTCAACGGCTGATAAAACACCACTTTTATCTCCGTATTTATTCCTTAGATCCAATTTTTGTTGTTCATAACACTTGCGAAATTTGAGCCGTAAATAAGCATCTTTATGTTGCATTTGGAGGACTTTTAAAACATGAGGAAATAACGCTTGAGAGCTTTGAGTCCAATAAGCTTGAAATGTTTATGTTTCGAGCGATTTAAACAGTAAAAAGAGAAATCCATATTTGCATTTTCATAATGTTGTTTACGAGGTAGAGCATGAAGATGTATAAAACCCAAACTACTTAATTGTAGCACATCCATGATCACATTTTGATGCAAGCCTTCACCAACCCATAGTATGGAAATTTGGAATAACGCTTACATCATAGTTTATGTTGATATATATTTTGATAACAGATAACATGGAGCTATCAAATGTTTCCAGAAATGATTTTCTCGTTTCTGCGTTTCTGTAAGTAAATTTCATGATTTGTTATACTAAAACATCCAACATATCCTTTAAAAAAATAGATTTTCGCATTTTTGAACGACGTGTAGGATGTCATAAGCGACTTCAAACGGAATTACTGACGCAAAATATAAGTCAATGTTGCAGGTTTCTTTACGTTCGGATATTTATCAAGACTATACTGCAACATGCAATTGAATGGAGGCTCACAATTTTTCGGCACGTTGTTCAAAAGCCCAAATACCTTCACCTTCAACTTTAAAGCTACTCCTATACATTTGTAATATTTTTATGATATCGCAAGGATCACATATCGTGCGTTTACTTAAATGTTAAAAACGCATTTTATAATATTAAAGTAAATGTTTATTTTTTACACACCACAGGTTTCTGTAAGCAGTTCCATATGAGAATATGCGTTGTAAAGATGAGAGTCGTTATTTTTATAGACCTGACTAAATCATTATTGAACATGATAAAATAACATTCAATTCGTTAATATTGACTGCGCAGATGTTTTATCCCAAAAATACAGCGAACACTTTTTACGGAGTTGTAGAGTAGCAATATTAAATAAACCAACATTAAAAAGGAAGCATTTACCCCGTATAAAACATTTTTGGCGATACAAATTATGGCATTATTATGCCATCATCGCCGTCGGTTCCCTGGAAGATTTCATTAGTTTAAACTGATCTCACTATTACTACAAATATTGTAAGACGAAGAACTTCAAGTTGTATATAATTTGAACTATACACAGTAAAAAATATTTTAAACAACTGTTTAAAATTGTTAAACAACATCTGTTTACGCCGGTCACTTTCCAACTTCTGTTTAAAGTCAGCAAAACAACCTTGGGTTGTTTAAACTTTAAACATCCTTAATTTGTTTCTTTGGAAAATTTTAACCCAATTTTTTAAACAACAGTTTTTAAACATCTGGGTTGTTTAACTTTTAGTTGTTTAAATGTACTTAGTTGTTTAAAGTATTTTAAACAACAAATTTTAAAACAAACAGTTGTTTAAATGTTCATGGCTGTTGTTTAAAACAATTGTTTAAAATAACATGAGAGTTGTTTAAACTTGTTGTTTAAAAGTTTTAAACATTTTGTTTGTTGAAATCAATTTACTTGGGAGAATGGGCAAGAAGAACTGACTGTAAACTAATTAATTGTAGCACATCCATGATCATTATTTTGATGCACATCAGCCCCATGCATCTGTGCATGAGTAGTGGAAATGTGATACATTCACAGGTGAGTGTTATAATTTTAAATATTGTTTGATGTGGTTAAGCTTACACTCCATGCACTCCACACTGTATTCTTGTCTGCGTTGCATGCTACTGCACAACTTGCATCATTTAGCATGTACAAAACACAACTGCGTGTTCATATAATGCTTATCACATCAAACAATATTGAAACCAAACATTACCCCTGAATGTATCAATTAGGTCTGTTGCATTTCCCACTTTTTGGAGCAATCAATCACATAGTCATCCGCCATGATGATGAATCTGACCCTGATTTTTCGGAAACCTTGTTTGCAAAATGCGATCTTTTTAAACAACGTTGTTTAAAAGTTCCTGTTTTGGTATTATTCATGATATTAAACACACACTGTTTAAAATTAAAAAGGATTGTATTTTAAACAATGTTGTTCATTTTTACAACAACATCGTTTTTAAACAGTGTTTTTGCTGTGTAGGTTTTCTCAGTTAATACATTTTCCGTTGTTTTTAATATCCCGTTAAGTTTGAACTGTGCATAAAAATGTATATGAATGTTTGACCAAAAAGACAGCGAAACTTTTTACGGAGTTTACATCCAAATTTAAATGGACAAATTAAAAAGGAAGGGGTTACTACCCCTGTATTAATTTTTGTGACTAATTTTGCATTTTTCTCAAAAAAATAATAACACACTGGTAACTGGAAAAGTTTCATTATATTATTAAAGGAATCTCAATTACTACACTGAAGTTTCAGTGACTCAAGACAAGCAAGTTTGTATATATGATAAGAAACACAGTACATCCTAGCGGTACCTTATTTCTTATCATAAATAACAAACCGCTTGTTTTGGGTCACTGAAATTCTGTTTATAGTAATTGGAACCTTGCCCTTATAAACTTTATACATAACTTTTGTAAAAAAAGAAGATATTATGACCTCTGATTTAATAATTATGAAGTGTTTTTTGGATCATCCGACCGGATGTCTTTGTATGCTTTCATTATAAATTAGGCAGTTTAACGTTGTTGTTTTTTGGTGACGCAAAGAATTAGGTTGTCCATACCCCAAAAACGTCGAATTTTGTTTTTGTTTATGTTAAAGGGTTAAATTAAGTTCACAGTTTCAAAAGCACCGAAAGGTCCCTGCACGCTAAAAGAGTAAACAGTCACAATATGTTGAAATCAATCATCTGTCTGGGAGAATCACAGCCTGTAAAGTCTGCACATCATCCGGTCACTAAATTAACTATTTATACATCAGGCATTCAATATTTGATGGTTGTCAACTCATATGCAATCAATGTTTGTCAACATGACTGTACTTAAAAAAGGTGAATGTCCTTTTTGAAGATTCAAACAGGTATACAGGCTGAGTCAAAAAGAAGTAAACTCATGTTTGAGGGGCTGTAACTCGAGATCTTAATCTCCTAAAAATGTAAAATAGGTCCACTGTAAAGAGCAAATTCCGCCATGATGATGAACGTCTAAATAAAAAGAAATGAATTGTTGCAATTGCTCACAGCAAACTCAAGTTATACTCATTTGAATTCAACCACCCATTTTTGTAGCTGCACACGGTATCACTTCCCAAGTAGGGCCTTACCTATTATATTGATTGGTAAGGCGCGATATTCAAATGCAAATAAAGTTCTGTGGCAGGTGTGATTTCGATCAATAAGGTTTTCCAGTTAACACATTTTAAAGTTGCACTTTTTAATATGAATTTAACCTCATTGCATACATTGTAATAATTTGACCAAATGACAACGTGAAGCACCACAATTTTATGACGAAGCGCACTTTCTGTCGACGAAGTATCATGTGGTTAAGAGTCCCACTGAAGTTTTGCGTTTTTCTCAAAAAATTTCCTACAGCAAACCGGGTTTCATGTAAGGGAGCAGTATATAAGAATGTGAACAAGCTCAATGTGCATGCGACATAAGGAACAGACAGGTGGAAGCTTCAGGCAGACCACAAACTGCTAGATCCCAAGCGAACATTGCTAGAGTTGGACATGCGTTACAGCAAGACCAAAGATCAGCCCAATCCTTTACCCAACATTCCCCAAAGAAGATATTATGCCGGGTCTGTTTTAAAGACTTATGGTGTTACAAACTTTTAGTCATCCGTCATGATGTTTTGAATATTCAATTAAAGCAAACGTTGTGTTTTTTGAACAATAAATTAGGTTGTTAGAAAAACGTCTGATTTTGTTTTCGAAATTGAAATGGATAAAAATCAAGTTTCAAAAGCACCAAAAAGGTGGTTGTATTCAAATGAGTATAAACAGTTTGCTTTACAATTGCAATAATCATCTTTGAGAATAGACTGTAGAATCTGCTCTTTCCAGTGGTACTAAATTAACTATTTTTCAGGCATTCAGATTTATTTGTCAATCTTTGCAGATCAATGTTTGAGTTACAGCCCTCAAACACGGTGAATGTCCTTTTTGATTCAAACAGTATACATTAGATGAACATCAAATTTACACCTATTGGCCACACATCTTGAAGAGTGTCACACATCTTGAACATGTACAATGTATGTAACCCAATGAGCCTATTATTGTGGCTATTGTCTCATTTACATGACAATGATACTGACTTCTCCATTCATCATTCACCATTCATATATCATGTTATATTGTTTGCTTATATTTTATGTTTCTGTATCTGTAATTTACTATTTATTGCCTGTCTGCTTTGTAAAATCATCGCGTTTGAGCTTCAGTCTTTTCGTCTTGTTCTGCCCTCTTTCTGAATGTATTCTTAAGCATGTTGGTTCTTTTAATGCTTGTATTATGCTTGTATATTTTGTTGTAAAACGCATCGTAATAGTGCGCTCTATTTAGTGTATGTTTATTATTATTATTATTATTATTATTATTATTATTATTATTATTATTATTATTATTATTATTATTATTATTATTTGATTGGTAGACTAGGGCAGTTACAGAATGGATCCATCCCAGGTGTTAAGTTCATTCAATATGGGGCTTCACCTCACACTACCATAGTCGTAAGGTAGAGACTTCAGGAACTATCTTTCTAAAAGTACATGTAAAGGAATTTTATGTTATTTAGATTAAAATGAGATATTGATTGAGAGCATGTATGAAATAAATAGTTCAAGCAGTAACCTATTCATCTTGTGTTGTGTAAGTAAAACTATGATAACGACGATCTTTGTTTAAATGACAATAGCTTTCAGATGAATCAACCTATTATCTTCAGATTATTAGATCAATAAGTTTTTCTATTGATAGTACAAAAACTACATTAATTAGCAATTTCATGTTATTTATATATTTTGAAAATGTCACATATCCCGGTACCAATCATTTTGATAGACCATGTATAATTGCTAACCTTAAACCCGCATCTCTGTCATGATTATTTGATTAACCGGAGACTTGAGCTGTACTGAAATGGATGAAAATTATCTGCAAAAAGAATAACGGACGGAGAAAGTAACTCTCACGATCTACAGTGTGGAGGTTGTTGGCCTGGTAGCGGGAAACTAGATCAGCTGTCCGGAAAAGTCCCTTCAATGCGGCTCAAAATGAAAAGAGAACATATTTGATAGTGTAAACTAATATTTAAATTTCTTATTTAATTGTTGCTTTTGTAAACTAATTAAATTTCTTGTGAAAATAAACTGATCTTGGTAAAATAATCAGTTAACTACATACAGTATCCAAATGATGCATACCAGCTAGCTTATCAAGGTAATCATGGTAATACATCCCCTCTTCAAAAGCTAAGCAAGATGAACTTGAAAGAATGCATGTCACTGTGAGACATACGGCGCTAAAATCGATTGGGAATGCTACCTTTGGGACTTACTAAGACAATTCACGTTGCTGAGCTAAATGTCTATTTGAGTTGCCTAATAAAAACAATACCCTGAAGTTAAATTAAACGGTTAAAGTGTAGTTATTGTTTGAGATAATAAGTATTATAAACATATTTTACGTTTTGAGCATGTTATGATAAAGACGCTCATTAGCCGCGCGTCTATTTTTAAAACTGCAATTTGTACATTTAAATTATTAGTTTCTTGAATATTAATCTGAATATGTTTTTGTTAATGAAGTGCTAAAAAGCAAAAGCCAGAATATTTCATCAACATATATTATTACAGGTGCTGAACTGTCATGATAACTAAATCATAGTCATTTGGCAATAAAAGTCAAAGTTTTTGAAATAAGGGCCAAAAATATGCGTTTAGGAAGTTTTTCGTACGCTCTAACAATCAAGCCCAACGACTTTTATTATGTACTAAAACTAATTTCAGGTTATACATTCTAATTTCTGGAAAGCACAATTTTCAAATATCTTTTATTATCAGTATTATCAAAAATTAACATAAAATATTAATTTTATGAGATGAGCAAACTCACGAGTTTAACTATATTCAAACTTTTGAAATGCTTATTTTGTGACTGCAATTGTTAAAAATCATGCAAATTGTATGTGTTTGGTCGTTAAAGTTTTTAGCGGGTTCGAGGTGGGACAAGTTTAGAACTGTCAGGAGTAGCTCTGACTTCTTCAGGACAAAATACCTAGGTACGATACATATAGACCGCCCTTGCTTAATAATGGCTCTGAAAAGAGCCGTTCATGACACTGTTCCTTGTGAACAGTGAACAAACAGATCTCGCCTAATTGAAAAGGTTTTGGTGGTTCTGAAAAGAGCCGTCTCACTGAGGACCGCCCTTGTCAACAAAGAAAAGTAAATAAGTGCTGGCTCTGAAAAGAGCCGGTCACTGAAGATTGCCCCGTGCCAACAGAGAACAAACAGATCTTGCATTAGGTTTTGGTGGGTCTGAAAAGATCCGTTCACTGATGACTGCCCCTTGTCAATAGAAAACCAGCAGACTTCGGCTATTACGTAAATAACGTAGATATGTTACATCAAATATTCTACGTCAAATACTCAGGACTTGACATATCCGCCTCACTAATTAGGGAGATATTTGAAAATTTGATGAACAAACGCTATTGTCCGTACACCGTCCTCGATTCAGTAAAGTAAAATCAAATTTTGAGATTTTCTCAAAAACTGTTACTTCAGAATTGTTCTCAAACAGGAAGCAAGCTTTGCTTTAGCTGGCAGTTATTTCCGGTAAACATGATTTTGTAAGTAGCTTAACATTCCCTAAAAATACAGTACATAAATTTCCAAAAATGCATCAAAGAAACCTGGCCCTGAATCGTTGTCAATAATTTGTGATCTTTTTAAAAGAGAAAGGTAACAACATGTGGGAAGATTATCCAGCGCTAGCTTTTATTGAGAAAAATACAAAAGAGAAATAAATACATAATGAATTACTTCAGGCACGTGGTAGATGGTCATGACCCATGCTAAGTTTAAATTGAAGGCAGATTATTCAGGGTATAGAAGTTGCTTGCAGTGCTGTTTCAATATTGCTTTCGTCATTTTGCTTAATATTTATCAGATTTTATTGCATTTTAACATTAATAATTTATTACCATCGTACCAAAAAGAACATTGTACGAGGGTCGTGTAGTATGTAATGAAAGTTGACTTGGATTTTCGGACTCTTTGACCAGTCGTGATTGAATGTGCACTTATTTTCTGGAATAGGCCAATGTATATAATTTTTGAATTAATTCATAAATCGAAGAGTACATTTTTTGACACAGTGACTCAACCAATATACACAGAAATAAGCATACGTGAGAATTGTTGTAGTAATATAGCTCTGACCTTCAAAGAATTACTTTCGGGGAATCCTTAACATTTATGACAACCTTCAATTGTCTGTGCGTATAGTCAATAGTCATAAAAATGGCGCCAATGCATGACAGTGTAGATACGTTAGGAAACTTGACTCGTTCGACCATCAATGTCAACCATCGTAACCTAATGCAGCTTTTTATAAAGTGCAAGAATTCAGCTAATCAGTTAAAACAATACTTAAGTGGATTTGTAAATACCTCAAACTTGATTCAATTATGACGCTAAAGCAATCAATGTAGTGAAATAAAAAAGCGATGATGGCGACGTACAATTACGTAGGTAAATCAATTTGTGAATTGGAGAGTAAAGTGTTAAAAGAAATTACCACAAGTATCTAAGGGTGGAATTAAATTTACCCTGGAAGACCTTTTAGGAATATGGTTTTCGAATTTGAGAAATTGACCATTACTGCACCACCCTACCCTGTCCATCTAGAAAAGACCCACTAGATTACGCAACAACGCATGACGGCGTGGATAGTCCTTTCTCGATTGACTACATGTCCCTAAAATGAAAATTCATCGATCAGTCAAAACAAAGGCACGTTGATATATCACTAGACCTACTCCCGCCACTCTCATCCATCCTGAGAAGATGACCAAACCACTGTAAGAGGCACTTTCTAATGATGGTGGTGAGCTTCTGTTGCTTTGTCAGAGATTTTATGAAGTCGTTGGTAATTATGCTGAATCCATTTGATGCAGAGAATTTTCCATTTGCATCTCATATCAAATGCATCTAATCTGGACCCATCTCTCTCAGTGAGAGTCGAGCATTCAGAAGCATATAGAAGGGTAGAAAGAACGCAAGCATTATATAATTTCATCAGGGGTGTCTAAGTTGATATACCGGTCCTTCTCAAGTTTTTTAAAAGCACCTTATGCTTTGTCAATCCTATAATTGAGCTCCTTGGCATTTGATCCATCAGCACTACAGTATGCTCGCAGATACTTGAAGTGATCTACAACCTTAATGAGGCCTTCATCTCCCATTGGAACAGATGATGCTGAGCTCAAACGACCAAGTGACATGATTTCCGTTTTCTTGAAGCTCATTTTAAGTCCCAACTTTCACGGATGGCTTCAGTTGTTTCTGTCATTATTTCTGTTGTTATGTCTGGTTTTACCTTGACGACTAATGGCTTCCCTTTATGGTCTAAGGGCTTTCACCATTAATCTTCATTCTGACTGGCAAAGTCTGAGGTGTCTTTTCGGTACGAGTCATATTTGTTTCTCTTTCGTCAGGTTTCGTAGCGAACTATTGTTTGGCTCTATTTAAAAATCAATATTTCCGAGTTCCGACTGATTTTGCTTGATCGCATCACATAGGTTACAAACCACTAATAGGCCTGGGCGATACATGGAAATACGACGAGTAACTATTTGTTTGCATGGCATCTGAAAAGACTGCATTAAAATCGCTGAAATTGATCAAGTTATTAGGCCAAAAAGTAGTTTTTAGGGTTTGACGCTTCAAAATGGTATATTTTCCCTCATTATATGACATTTTTGTTGTAATAGTACCAAAATTCATACGCACGGCTTCGGTTTTTCGTAAATATTCGCCCTACCATATTGTAACTTTCAGCTTCGAGGGTGCACTGCCATTTTAAGGTGTTTACGATTCAGTGCGTTAAAGCAAGAAAAGTCTCAGGTCAACCTATGTTGTTATTTTGATCATTTGGCATCCAAATCATATAGTTTCACCTGATATTAGTGGCATTTAACTGTGAGAGTTTTGAATATGAGAAAATTCCACCCGAAATAAGCCATTTTCCCATTGAAACCCGTGTAATACATAATTTGTTATTATTATTTTTTAAGTTCTCCCTATTTATAAGTTCTCCCTATATACTTGTTAAAATAAATCGAAAAATATTTGACAAAATGCAAATGTGTCAGAACGTACGGGTAGCCTTATTTGTTTTACACATATGAACCAAATTATAGCGGCACGCGTCATTGTGTTCAGTCACAATGGTTCATTATGTAAAAAAAGAGACCGTTTTAAACTGTGTTAAAAGTTGCATCTGACTCCATAGGAGTCAACTCTCAAACAATACAGTAGGCCAGATGTGTTTGTTAAAGGAAATCTGTACCATAAACTAATCAATGGCTAATATAGTTATATACCCCTAAATTAAACATACCAGACGGTCTATATGAATTTCGGAATATTCCTAACAAAGAAAATGCACTTTTAATCCTTCGTTTCTGCGATTCATGGAAGCCGGGTTTGGTTTTTAGTGCTGTTTTTACTTTTCGTTCTCAAAAGACATTGTTGATCATAAATATTACTTAAAATACATTTTTTTATGTTCTTCTGTAGTTTTATGGGTAAAAATTGTCGCGTTTTCTTTTGAACGAATGTTGAATCTGAACTTTGGTAGTATTCGCTTCGTGTCACCAAAGTTCACGAGCGCGAGTGCTGGTGGCACGGATTTCGCTGGTTTCAAAATCGGGGTACTGTTACAGCGTAATAAAATACATCGGGTATCAATATGGCCGCCACCATGGATTACATTCTGATCGCTGATTGTCGTAAGGAATTAAGAATTTCTCCTTTATTTGGACGTATATAAGCTTGGGACTTTTACTGTTTGTCGTTTTTATTATTACTGCAACTATATAGCCATTGATTAGTTTATGGTACAGATTTCCTTTAAAGAAAACCTGACTGCTATGGACTCAGGTGCAACTTTTAAAACTGCCTCTTTTCTTACACAATTTACCATTGTGATTGAACGCAATGACGTGTGTCGCTATAAATTGGTCCACATGTGTAAAACAAATAGGGCTATGCATACCTTTTATTTTTTTACATTTCATAAAATATTTTTTGACTTATATTAAAAAGTATTAGGGAGAACTTATAAGCTGTGGACCCTATAGCTATAGGAATAAGTCATCTCAATTTTATGTAAGGTCCCAGCAAACACAAAAATTTTCTTTAAATGTTTATTCAAAATATTTAAATAACATTTAAATGTCGGTATTATAAAGATCATGAATACGTTTTTATAAAGCAAACATTTTTGCAAAGTATTTTGTAAATAACATTCTGTTAGAATGTTTTGCATCACGTTTCAAAAATGTTTCATGAAAGTTATAAAATCGTTTTTACATCCTTTATGGACTGTAACTATACACAAGACGATCTATCTAACAACGGTGGAATGTCGCATATATTTTTCATATTTCCACATTCTTTCAACGCCGTTAGCTTAAATGTTTGTCATTTGTTATCAGTCATTTTTTGAAATTGCTAGGCCTTTAGCTTTTCAAAATTCCTTCCTTTATCATTTCTTGTTTGTTAATCTTTTGATAGAATGGCTGACCGTAGATTTTTTTTTTTTTCCTTTGACCTAGTTAGCCCTGGTGTTTTTCTCACCTAATTGATTTCCCCCTTGTGTGTTTTTATTATTATTCTAATTTTATTTCATTCCATGCTTGTCATTTTTGCTGTTTTATATATCATTTGCAGTGCAGCTACTTGTGTACTTTGCACTTGTTGTTTTTACCGAGTAAAGGGATGTATTTTATGCTCCCGAAACGTCAGTTGTTGTACATATTAAACAGTTTTAACAAAATTATAATAGAACACATTGGTGTTTTTTTTAAACAATAAGGAATATACGAAGCTGAAAAGTAAATGAGCTTACAACTCAAAAACAACTTTGGCGACAACGTCCTCATTTTGATTAATTGGGTCACATATAGGTTTTTGTTGAACGTACGTTTTCAATTACATTGCATCCTAAATCCTCCAGCGCTAGCTGAGTGGTATCTTATAAAACCTTTAAGCATATTTAGAAGTTCCTGTAATGAGTAGGAGAAATTCCGATCAGGCCTGCGCATTATATACTAATACGTATTTCAATTAACTTCCTGATCTCTACGCTATTGATGATTTCCTGACCCAGCTACATATTGACCTAATTCGTAACTTTTTTGTTTTATTTGTTATGGAATATCTCGGGATTATAGAAAGGATGCTATACTAATGGGCGTCTATAAATTATGTAAATCGTTTTATTTTTAGTCTGCAAAATTCATGAGATAATTATTTATGGTGTTCCGCAATACCAAAAAATATATTAACAGCATTCCACGATCAGTCCAATCAATCTAAGAATGGCTTGACTATGACATAATCAAAATAAGTGTGGGGTGGGGAATTGCTATTTTACATAAAACAAAAGAGGCTGCTTATACAAGTGTAAATATCAAATCTGGTTAAAAAATACCGATGTATTTCTCTCATCATGATCATTCAGAAAAAGTATACTTTGATCTTGAATTATAGTCTATAGGTAAAAAATTCCATGGTAATTTTTTATGTTTACATGTAAGTGCACGTTATCAAACGTCAGTAAAGCGCAATCGACAGCACTGCACAGTGCGCACCGTGGAAACTACGCGTTACATACTGCAGTTACTGTCCGTTTTCCTATACACAATACACAGTGCTCTCACCATTGACGCGTGACCCCTACAAATGATCTACGTTGGAAGAATGGGCACTTGGCTAGTTAACATCACTGTGTGAAAAATAACCAGTCAATATGTTAGGTATTCTCCAAACTTCTAGCAAATATATTTCTCTAACATGACCTAAAATTACAGCTAGGTTAGATGTTCAGAAATAGTCGCACTTTTGTAAAAATATGAGTGAGGGCAAGGCATAGCTAGCCATCACCCCGTGTTAATTGAATGGAGATTTGACCGAAAATATTGGTATCGGACCGCTAACTTCTGAAGGATGCCACAAAAACACGGTACAAGCTACATTTTAACTATTCTCTGGCAATCATCATGATGAGTTTCTGATATAGTATGCCGAAATTGGGTACTGTAGGTGATTGACAAATGGTCACACTTTTCTGATAAATAAGTGACAGTGAACATGAAATATCAGCGCCCATAAACCCAAGTTAGTAGCTAGTTAGTGGAGGCCGTCACGTGACTGATTATTGATTATTGAAGTGCCTTATTAATAGATACGCACGATTTAGGGCAAGAAACAAACCGGGATACTTTTGGAGACATCATCATCATCATCATCATCATCATCATCATCATCATCATCATCATCATCGACATCATCATCATCATCATCACTTTCTACATTTTTTCTAAACAACATAGGGCCTACCGTTTTAATAAGATTTTTTCTTGAAATGCATGTAACTATAATTATTGTTTAGAGCGTGATGAAATAAAACATCACGATTTTCATCACAAAACAAAGTAATAGGCCTACAAAGGAAATACATTTTTCAAGAGTGATTGAATAAAACATCACGATTTTCATCACGGAACAAAGTAATACATAAGACATTGTTTGTTTGATTGCAATCAACCGCGACAGTTCGTCTCACACACATAACAATGCACTGCGATCAAATAGGTTGATGACAACATTTGATTGAATGGACTGCACTGCGCCATGATTACGTGCACCGGTTCAAATCCTTTGTTTGGAGCCAATCAATAATTTCACGTACAGCCTCTATGCAAATTAGAGTTTACACACGCTGCAGCTGGGGTAATCGACCGAAGCTTGTTGCCGTTAGTGATCGAATGCATGAGCTTATTTGCTTTACTGAATCGATTTACTGGATTAATTTCCTGTTAACTGGGTTTAATGCCACAAAGGTCGAATCGCCTTTGCCATGGACCATGACTGCATCATGAAGGGGTCGGTCTGTATTGTCTCAAATATCTCCGAAATGGGAGAAAACTGCCATGTTTGCTGTGAAATTTTGCTTAGCAATATCTATCTCAGGTGCAAAATTTATGGTGCACATGAAAGAATGAAGTCTTTAGATTAATATTTTAGCAATCTTAATATTATTAGTTGATAGGAAATTCTTCAAATATGCCTGTACATATAACGACACATAACAGCCCACGCAGTTTTTTATAGGTGAACTTTTTTCGAGCAGTCCGTGTTGGACGATGACCCTATCTTTTTGCTGAGGTATTTACAGGACCTAGAAATAAGAATTATGATAGATATTTGCGACTTCGGAATGCAACGAAGGCATGTTTGAAGCTCGTCAATACACAAAATACTACCTGATTTTACACTCTCGTCGACCACTGTCTGGCGCATGTTATTTTGTTACTCTAAATCCAACAAAATTCCAAAAAAAATAGGCAAAAAGACTTCTAGAGATACCATCCTACATGTCCATGTTCGATTTATGGTAATACAATTAACCAATTTTTAAATATCAATTTGTTTAGATTCACGGAAGCCATATTTTGTACATTTTCGACAGTAACGAGTTAACGCCAATTTTGGTACAAATTTGTCAGTTTTGCCAAAGTTATTTATCCGGTTAACTAACGAATACCAAGGTTCATAGGCGAGCTAATAGCGCTATGTTATTTAACTACTTTTACTTACGATTATTTTCATGATTCCGTTTGAGAACAAATTAATATAATTCCTTATGGGTCTCCAACTTCCCCTGTCTTCAAGCTTCTTCACACGACTATAATTGAAGACCGAATTGAAAAGACTAGTTTGCGTATGACGTCCTGTCAACCAGACCAAAAATGCCGTACTGCGCAGGTCAGTAACCAATCACGTCTCGCCTTTGCCCTGACGTCAGGCGCAAACTAGTCTTTTTAATTCGGTCTTCAATTATAGCCATGTTTTATGGAGTGTTGCCAGGCAAGTCAAAAGCAAATTGGGACAAATCGGCACTAAATATGGCCCGTAACTACATCAATATATCACCCAAATGTCCATGTTATTTAGGGTACACTGTTAATGTAAATAAATTGTAATATACAATTTTAAAACAGTGTTTAAAATGTTCTAAGGTGCGTATGCGCGATTCTTTCTCCCGTTTGAGTTTTAATGTATATACCTATAATGTATTGACAATCAATTCATAAGAAGCCCAAAGTTAATACCAACACTGCAGCGCTGGAAACACGGTCAATTCTGTGAAAGGATTTTGTCATGAAATCGTTCCGCTTGATTTATCAGGTCTATTAATGTGACAAAGGAACAGGTCTCTAGTTTGATTCCACAACCATTCAAACCGATCTCATGTTTTATTGTATCATCGTGTATTAAAACAGGAAGGCTATGTCATAAATGGACCGGAACAATATAACAATTACACTGTCACCTGTGTTGAAGGACGGTTCTAAGATACAGGGTGTTCCAGAATGATCTATACCGTGTTTGAAAACATTAATCAACATTGTATTTAATTTGAGTACGGTACGTGAAATACAATGGCATAAATGTCACCTACTTATTGTGTTACTTTCATTGCAAAACCTTCATTCGTTTTGGCGTGATATTGCATATTCTTAAAACTGGATGTTTTGCATGTGTAAAAATTGCACGTGTGTAACTTACAGCGCAAAGGCTTCATAAGCACAAGACATTGCTGCTTTATCACTATCGCGTAGGCCTACTTTGCAATTATGTGTAGAAATCATACAGTTGTCATAGGAGATACACCAAATTTGGCACAGATGTAGAGCTTGAAACACTGAATAATTCTTGATATTGGATTAAGTGACCTTTTTCATGTGTTTTCAATATTACGAGGGCTCAGAGCAAGAACAAGCTATGTCCACAATTACATGTTACTCATTTCGGCAACAAATGGATGGTTAATTCTGCACTCCATAATAAATGCAAGTGACACCCTGTAGCTTAAGATGACAGCGAGACAGGTTTCTAGATCGATTCCACGACCGGCATACCTATTACCTGTTTTATTGTTGCCTTATGGAGGCCAGACTTTTATTTGAATGATAATGGCTCTGTCACGCCGTATTGAATACCCCCGTGAATACCCTCTGTACGGAATGTTACATCACAATTCAGTATAATTATTCAAGGTTGGTACGCTTGTCTGTCATCGACTTGACAACAGGCACACCCGGTACAAACATTTTGTAAATCGTGGAAAGTCGTATTTATGCAAAATGATCAAAAAATGATACTTTTAGGTGTTATTCTGTTAGTTTCTGTTTGGCAAATCATAAATGCGTACGTGTTTTGGTCAAAATGGCAATAATCTTATTTTTACCCCTACCCACCTGATATAGCTTTACACAACCCTTAACAACGTCATATCACCCCTGACCAAGGGTGTGCATGGTGCAGAGCTAACCAGTTTTGGCATTGAAAGCAATAAACCTACCCAACAACTTACACATAGTGTTTCAGATCAAATCTATTTCATGTTCAAATGATCTTCATGTTAATTGAATTAACTTTTGAAAATTGGTCACTAATTGCAGTGACGTAGCAAATGGTTGTGGCGCTGGGGGAGAGAATACCAAATACACCCTCTACTTAAAACAATTGCGAGTGGACGAAAATGTGCATAAATACCACTAATTTGGTATAATCAAGTTGAATTTCGGTCTTTTAAATTACAATTTATGTTGCAATGCGAGCGAAGCGCGCTAAAATTTTGTGCTGAAGGGGGCACCCAAATGAAGAGTAATTCTATGCGTGGTGGTTAAAGGTTTCCACTTCTTTCCTATTACAAAGTATGGTTGTGTCGAAAGGGTATCCAGTCTTGGGTGCCCCCTTAGCCCGGGGCGCGGCCCCAAGAGCAGATAGGAGTTACATCACTGATCCTACCCTGTTCTCTTATGTATATACTTGTGGATAAACAATGAGAAAATCCTAGTTATACACAAAGCATTGACCAAAAAATGAGATCGGTCAATGTGCCAATATGTGATTATTGAACGGAAATTACCATATCTACAAATTTGAACTTGATATATGTCACAGTAAAAATAAAGGTCAGTGGACTTATCCCCTATCCTCACACTTAAGTTTGTTCGTACCCTCCTGGGTAAGATGGTATATTCGTTAAAATGAGTACACGGGATGGTCACAAGATTTAACCAAGTCATTTGGTGGTTCAATTAAACGTTTTAGTATTTGGCTCACTTCCTGTATCACGAGTGTAAAGTTATCACGCTCTGGAGTGACGAAGATGAAAATAAGATTGAAATGTAAGTATTCGCAAAATGACTCCACATGCTCGGAAAAGATAACAAATTTGAATGGTATTGGATCTACGGAGATGGGGTGTAAGCAGTTTTAAAATGATTTGGCATCAGGGAAAATTGTAACGTTAACAAAGTAGTATAAACAGCTAGCCATGTCCCATAAAATCCCGCATAAATGCAAAATTCAGATATCGACCCTATGAATTTCGACGGAATTTTCTTTTAAACTGCGATATTCTTTCTCCGTGCAAAATTCTGTTGAGGTTTGATGAGTGGTTAAACGATATTGATCGGTCAAGTTTTGACGCGAGATGACTTTGAGAGGAATGTACAGGATTAGTCAAAAACTACATTAAATTTTCCCCTAATTTACATATCATTAAAGTATAAACCTTGGTTTATAAGTTAACGGATCTTATATTTCTCTGTTTAAACCTGCTTAAAATCGTAAACTTTTTTTCATAAACATCTAAATTTCTGAAATAAGAGTGAGACCACAAGAAGATTGAAATGTAAAATTGGTTGAACATCCATTATTTGTGATACAATACCTTAAAATCATGTCTCTATTACACCATGCATATGTGTATACTCTACTGAGATACCACTGAAAAACGACATCAACATGGATCCATAATAAGATCACCATATGTTGTGCCAGATGTTTGATATCAAGATAAGCAGTTCGTAATCCATAAAGGATTCGTAATACAGATCATTGTCAATGTATAATATAACCCGGCATATAAGATCTGTCACGAGATGTCTTCACTTAAGACAATACTGACATTTGATATAATTGGAATCAGAAGGACGAGTGCCAAAAGTATGTTGACTCTTGTCGAATGTATATGGAAATGTAAACAAAAAATATCGGAATTCTTTTCGCAAAGAGAAATGTAAACGATCGAAGAGATCAAGAACGATTGGTGACAGAAACTCTATGATTATCATATTTAAAAGCCCAGACGTAATGGATATTTTAATGTATTCCAGCAAGATGAGACATTATAACATACAATATCGATTGATCTGTGGTAAAGCAAGACATATATGAACCAAGCATTGATAGACCACAATGGGCGTCTACATATTGATTGTATAAATATTTGACATTATTTTACAACAGCTTCATTCTACATAAATGTCTGGAAAGAAACACCACATGAGAGGTAATAGATACTGACACAAAGTATACACTCTAAGCGTTTTGTGTCACACTTGTACAACAATCTGGTCATTTGTGACTAGAAATTTGCAAAATTTAACTAGGAGTGGGACGTAACATATTTTTGGTCAAAATTACTCGAATTATTAACAAGCATTATTTTAAAGAATAGATGAACTTTGACTCGGATGACTTATCCGAGGCGGACATAACAGATTCTTGTCAAAATGATATGGGTAATATGGTCAAATCATGATTGGGAGATCTTGCCAATATGAATAGTTACGTACTTGTTAAAATAAACCAAAAACTAACCATTTACCATTTAGGATTCTCAGGGGTCAAAGGGATAATAAACTATTCAAAATAAAAAATATATCTCATCAAAACGGTTACTTACAGGACCAATAATAAATGAGTAGTGATTAAAAACACAATGAATATTATATACAATGTCACTTTTGTTGACTTTATAATTTACATTTTCCACTACTTGCTGGTAAAAAAATAATCCGCCAGAAAATGGATTGTCAGCACGTCACAATTGGATTTTTGGTATATATAATACGAATATTATTTTTTTAAACAGATCTTTATCAAAATGTTTGGGACTTGACAAACTGGACAAACACGATGTGTCAATCCATTTAGAAAAATAATGCAATATTAATCTATTTTGAATATACGTCAACTGGCCTTGAATTTTAGACGGGCCATTTCATAATAAATATCATCGAACATCGTAAAAGGAAAATTATAAAACTGTCACGAATTCTAGAAACATTACGACTGCGTATCAATATTACTATATTGAGATTATGAGGAATTATATAAACAGTTTGAATATTTCTTGAAAAAAGGAAACAAGCGTCGAAAGGCTTAATGGAGGGTAATACACCAGGCACAAAAAAGTTGCAATTTCAACGATTTTCAATGGGAACGCGTCGTTGTATTGCGCACATAAAGCACCACTGGCCAATCAATAAAGCACACAATGTAACAGGCACAATTGAATCGTTCAAATGGCAACTTTTGATTTTGGGGTTTGAGGATTTGGAGGCGCATATATTGGTCAATTCTAGCTCGATTGTCACGAACGGGGTCTATTCTGTGCTCCTATGGCAAGAATCACGCTTTCACATTAACTTGTGCTCCTTTGTGCTATTGTTGCTATTGTCAGATTTGACGCCTTCATGTTGAACAGCAAGGATGAATATAACTGACTAGTTTCTTTTTGTGCCCGGTGTATATGAATGAGTCTCCACAGATTATGTAAAACGTTTCCTATACCATACATAGGGGTCTGAAGGGAAAATACTGTGTAATAGTACTTAGTAGTGTGCGCATTTCCTGTTCGGGACTCTCCTCAGATGACAATAGTATACAAGTATTAATTGTCTATGAATGTGATGGTCGAAATATATATCACGTATTATGTAAGACGTGTAAGATGGATTGGTTCATAAATATGTAAAGATAATTCCATACAAATGTAAAAATAGATCTTTCACCTTGTTATTATTATATTTCGACCATTTAAAACACTTTGAAGTGTTTTAAATGGTCGATATATAATTATTAAAATATGAGTTCGCCCATAACTATATCGGTGAGTCTAAGAGTCTACGTCTAAGAGTCAACGCACGTCTGGGGCATGCGCACTACGGTGCAGCACTGTGATGGTATATAAATATTTACTCCTCATCTGGTGGAATTTATTGATCCCCTAAATGGTGAACTGGAATGTCTTCACTTCAGCAAGGGACCAACAAATTCTACCAGAGCGCTGGCAGTCGACCGGTGGCTGTCATTGGAAGCCGTCCCTAATAGTAAGGAGTGTGCACGCTACACATACTAGGGTTTTCCATAGTTTGGATTTCCTTGGGAGACAATGTGTAAAAATTGTCTCATACTTTGGATCTTCTCAGAGGGCAGTGTGTATTGGTAGTGTACGCTTTCTATACCTGTAACCAGGCGCAAATATGATGGGATACATGATGTATTGAACATATCCCTGTTCCCCTTTAACAATGTTGAGCGCTGAATTAATTTGGCATCAATGGATAGGAGAGATTCGTGATTCGTAGCTACGCGGTGGTTTCAAATGTAATAGCATGATATGTTAAAGATAGAAAATTGAGAGGGATTGTAACCATCTCCCTCGGTAGATGTGTAACCAATTATGCTTCAGGTGTAGACAGTTATGAATATAAAACCACTTACAAATAGTTTCCATGTTAAATCACATAGGTTTTGTGCAAATTGTTCAATGAAAAGGTAAAATATTAATATATTGTTACATTCATGTCGATAATTGTTAACTGTGTCAACATCGTCACTCCATGTTGTATTTTGAACTTTTATTAATTTCCTCTATCTGATCTGTTTCCATAAATACATGTTCGAAATCAAAAATCGACATACATGTCTGGGACATTGAAATGCGTTCCCAGCTGTCGTCATTCATGGGTATTCTGCATACTTCCAGGGTTCAATATAATTTAGGTAATCTCTCAACAACATGTGCTCGCGAATACGATGTGTAATACAACAGAGACGTCATTGCATGTCATTCTGACTTTGAGAGGGAAAAGTGGATCTTTAATTTAGTAAAAGAAAACAATCAGCATATTACAGATTTTAAATTGCACCATTATTGATTTCATTGTATTGATTCTTGCATACCCAGAAAACACAAAATAATTTTAAAACGTTTTAAACAGGTTATAATTTGGTTTTTCGTTTTGGCAAAAACGTTTTAATAACATTAAATGTCGGGTTATATAAAGGTCCTGAAAACGTAAAACGTTATGAATGAAAACACACTCCAGCAATGTTTTTAAAATATTTTCAAAATGTTATAGCAAAACATTTTTTGGAAACATTTTTTTTTGCCAAATATTTTGCCAACACTTAAACAACATTATGTTAGAATATTTGCAGTAAGTTATCAAAAATGTTTTTGAACTTTATGAAACATTCTATACGCTTTATAATACCCTTTATATAACCCGACATTTAAACGTTTTCAGCAACGTTTTCTAAACTTTTGTGAATGATGTCGAAAACGTTTTGTGTTTGCTGGGTAGGTAACATCGAGTAATATTATTAGTTATTAATTTGATACTATTTTCAGTAACATTGTTAAAACCATATTGTACAGGTTTTTCTTAAAGGAGCATGCATTGTGAGATTTCACAAAAAGTGCGCCCTCAGTTTTGGTCAAAGTGCAATTTGTGACAAGTACGCAATGTTTTTTTGTTATACTAATGAGCATCGGAAATAGTCAAACTTAGTTCTGTGCCTTTTGTGCAAAAATCATGATATGGATCCGGAACTTTATTCCACAACACAGATAAGTTTAACGCCACGCTAAATATATATGTCTCTTATTTTTAATATTAGAGATTCAATTGATCAAAATAAGGCAATATTTTCTCATTATTTTGATCTTTTATTATAAGGAATTGAAATATTTCATTATGTGCTCAGCGGGACCTGGCTCTTGAATTAGAGTAAAAAATATAAAGACATTTCTAGAACAATAAAAACTGGATTAAGATGAGATAAGAAAATGTGAGTTTCTTAGAATTGAGAACCATTTGGTGTTATTATAATGACATTATTGCCGGCATTGATAAACACCTTAGCATGCATAAGGAGCGTACAAGATCGACATTGTTTACGTTTTTTTTTGACAGGTTTTATTGAAGACACGTTAATAGAAAACAAAGAGTTGAGGCCTGGATATATCGAGCGTCAAATATCTGCAAAGGCATATTAAACATTTAAAAGCACGTGTTTCATGCTTGAAATGTTTTCTACCCGCCATTGGGCATATCGGCTGGTGATTTTGGCTATGGATCTGTCAATATTTGCAACTCACAATGAGGTATGTTAAGGCGTGACCTCCTTCTGTTGTTTAATCGAACATGAAATGAGGTTGAGTCTTCCTGCCAGGTTTTCTAACACACAACAAAACATTTTGTGTACTTTTTGAAAGCATATTGTCATGGAAATATTCAGTGGCGGCGCCAGGATTTATTTATCGGGGTTGGGGAATGCATTGTGAATTTCCGGGAGTGGGGGTAAAATCAACAAATTTGCGCAAAAAGTGGAAATGTTCGTAATTTTGGGTTTTTACTGGGGAAACTGGATATACGGTATTACGATTAAAGTCAAATTTGCACTAGTACCGTACTGTGCAAGTTTGGACGCAGAATTTGGCACCCTGGAGCCCGGGGAAAAAATGGTACCGGATTTCCCCCAAAAAGGTTTTTGAAAATAATAATAAGTTAACAAATACAAATGTCCTTTTCATGACTTAATCTATGTACCCTCATCTAGTACCCCTGTAAAAGCTGTTTAAGTGACATTTGGGCGTCAATCCGTGGTGGGGGTGGGTGGGGGTGGGGCATTTTTTGTTCTTTTTAGCCACTTTTCAACAATTTTGGCCTGGTGTCCCCCATATTTGAAGCCGAATTGGCGCTTAGGACGTGACAAATGTCACGAGTTCAGTCAGAAAATGGACAATATTCTTACAGAATATAACACAGCATCGATTTCAACTCAACAAAACCCAAACAAAACAAAATATTGTATTCAATTTCATAATATTGATTACACCGTGCTGAAATGCCTTCAACAAAAAGGTCTTCCTCTCTGAAGATCATCTTGCTTTATTTGTTACCACCAAGAGTCAAGAAGCTCTAAAACGAATTTATTTTCAGATGTCCAATATTTAATTTGTCAACATGGTTCTTTAGTGTAACAACAAGGCTAACCATGAAAAAAAATAAGAGAAGATAAAAAGTAATAAAAAAAATTTATATCTGAAAAAATGTACTTTTATTTCCTTTTGAAGAATGATAGGGGGAAATACACCGGTACGGACCGAACTACATATACGGATAAAACGTTGTTTAAAAGTTTGACCAACCCTGTCTAATGAGTAAAGTGAACAAATAGTTGCTCAATTTTAAACAACCTGTTTAACTATTTTTAAACATCTGCTGTTGAGTTCACTCGTTAAACATGGTTGATTAAGTAAAAATATCTCTTGGAATAATTTCACAACAGCGAAATGAAAATTATTGGGGCCTGACCACCCCTTTCCACTCTATGGTTATTTTTGATGGCCGGTCCTGTGGTAAAAAATTGAGCACAAAGGACGGACCTACGATTAGCTTAGGGACGCACCATTAGATTCTCAGGGGGGGCATGGGAGTTTGGGTCAGGCAGAAGTATTTTTTTTTCAATTTTAATGTACATTTTTATACAAAGTTGGGTGGGGAAATTTTTTTTTTTTACTCATCAGTGAGGCAAATTTTTTTTTTTCGTCTCACTAGTGGGCAAAGTTTTTTTTTTTTTTGTCTCACTAGTGGGCGAAGTTTTTTTTTCAAAAAACTCCCATGCCCCCCTGGAAATCTAGTGGTGCGCCCCTTAGTGGGATGTCATTTTCTTCTAAAGGGGTGGGTCATGAATATACTGGGGGGGGGGTGTCATAGAATTTTTAGACCAATTATGTATATGAAACAGTACATTTACTAGAAATACACTATAATACATAAAGAATAACGCAATTGGCAATCTATGACTTTGAAGTTAAAAGTCGATATACATTGTAGGTGGTTGTTTGTACCATGCACAAATATTGGAAATAAGTCAATCGAGAAGTTTGCGCACTTTCATGAGACCGTCAGTGGAGATGAGAGAACCAATCAGAACCTAAAAGATTCGAACAAACTTATAAAATTTAAATTTAAATTGTCCGTTGAATTCTAATGAAAGTAACCCACATTTTGATACTTCTAATAACAGCTTACGTAACCGATAAAAACGTTAAAATATATCCTACACTGCAAAACACCTTCATGGACTGACGAATTGAAAATGATCGGCCAACAACTACTACCATTACGAATGAGATTGAATGATTCTCTAAAGAGAACAACAAGATACTTTGACTTGGTGGCTACTGGCTAGTTACTAAACCTTGTAAAATGCGGGTATGAGACCACGAGTCCTATTTCATGTAAGATTCAAGTTTTGAGTAAAAATAGCGTTAAATTGAAACGCAATAAGTAAGTTGAAACCCGATTTGGCATCAGACACAGACCGTGACTGTTTGGATAACACATATATTTGAATGTCATGGAAAATGTCTTATTCAAGTACGTTTTTACTAGCGGGCATTTAATATGTTTCTGGATGGAAGATCTGATTTGTTCTCCATAGAAAACCCTTCCGAGAGATTATGGTGTAGGTTAAAGGAATATTTATACGTGAGTTGTCGGCTATAAGCGATTTAAAATTGATGTAGATGTATCTATGTAGATAGAAGATGTGGTTTATTCCCCATAGAATAGTCTTCTAATATAGTGTATTATAGTATGTAGTCTCAATGCAATTTATTCTTGAGTCGCTAGCCAGGAGCGATTAAAATTTGAAAAACTATAAATGATCGCGATTCGCATTGCCATAGCGATAGGAAATACTAAATGTGCCATGCGAATAACCATGGAAACCAAGGACGTTAATGAAGAGAGAAATGACGAAGTGACATTATCAACAACAACATCAATAACATCAAAACAACAACTAAATTTTGAATATAAAAGGATACTTTGCAGACAACAGGACAAAATGGCGCCAAACAATCTGAGGATCTATCCAACAAACAATGAAAAATAAAGAAAATTCTTATGATATTATTATCTTTATTATTAGTAATAACCATGATAATATGCTGTAAGGACTAATGAGCCTGTAAAAGCAAGCATTTTGACGTCAGTACATATTTGCAGCGGTCGTTAATGGTTCACGTGACTCCCATAATGCCCTTTAACTAATACTAATTCTGCTAAAACTGCAGTAACTAAAAGTAAGCCAGATTAATACTGCATTATTATTAAAAACTAGATATGTTTTAATCCGATTGCTCCTGAAGTATAAACATGCCATATGTGCTAGTAACAAAATGTCACTAGTTTTTACTTTACGAGATCGTAAGATGGAAAGGCAAACTTCAATATTTTTTTGAAATACAAGATGAGATTGTTCGCATAATTAAAAATTGTTAACCTACATTTCATCTTAACATCTAAGTAGAATATTTATTTCTTTACAAGAACCATTGGGAGCACGGGGCCAGCGGAACGGGCACGGACTCATAATCGGAAGGTTGCGGGTTCGAGCCCCGGCGACGCCATCGTGTTGTGCCCTTGAGTAAGGCACTTGATCTCGATTACTCCTCTCCACAGAGGTGTTAAATGGGTACCGGCATTCTTAAATGCTGGGAAGGTAACAGACTCGCTGTAGAGGTGGTGTAGCGATCCCCCTATAGCAACATTACATGCAGGAGTCTGGCCCAATCGCCAATGAAAGAGAGATGGGCACTCCGATCACTATTTAAGGATCGTCTCCTTTAGCTTTTTTACAAGAACCTTGAAATCTCTTTTATTTACATGGGTCAAATATACAAAGGTCTCAAGAAAATCTATTAAATTCTTTTCCGCGTATTCGGTAAGCTCTCAAAAAGAGAAAATATAATAGCAAAATATCCTCGCAGACCAGCTTGACCAAAACAATCTGCCCCTATTTGTTGTCCACCCAAGTCGTACTTCATGATTTCAAGTTCAGACGAGATCATATAACATTATTGAAGTGAAAGAAACACGCTCTCGCTAACGGTCTATCAATTTGCATTTGTTAGCATTTACATTAACCGGAATGAAATGTCAGAAGTATTCTTATTTACTCATTAACAAGAAATGTCTTTAAAAAGACAACACCGTGGATGAAATTCATGTTTCATAATTTTACATTGACAAGTACTTGGAATGCTAGTAATTTTTTGTGTGTAGCACATGCACAACTAAACGGGTTGGAAATGTTGTTACCACGAATACCACCAATGACATACGCTAAATTGAAAAATGTGTGTTAAATAGGTCTACATTTAATTTATACTTAATTTATACTTGTAGGCATAGGACTGTGAACCCAAGGGTCAAGGGTTCGAATCCCGGGTCCGGCTCTTTGTGTCCTTGAGCAAGGCACTTCACTCTACTTGCTTAGTGCTTCGGAGGGCACTTTAAGCTGTCGGTCCCGTGTACATGCATGCATATTTTCTCACATAAATGTAGTGTGCACGTTTAAGAACGTCACAGGCTATTCGAAAAGAGCAGGGGATCATCCCGGTTATGTTGACTGTACTTCAAAAATACACTCATCTACTCTAGGTTCCAGAGTAAAAAATAAGTACAGCTTGTCTGTACGCAGTGCGATAATACTCATACATATGAGGGAGGCACTTATAAGGAAGAAGAAGAAGAAGAAGAAGAAGAAGAGGAAGAAGAAGAAGAAGAAGAAGAAGAAGAAGAAGAAGAAGAAGAGAAGAAAGAAGAAGAAGAAGAAGAAGAAGAAGAAGAAGAAGAAGAAGAAGAAGAAGAAGAAGAAAAACCCCAAAGGGATCAATGGATATCACATCCACCGAGTTTCGCATCAATCCAACAATCTATATTCTATATACACTATAAGACAAGTGGAAGCAAAGTAGAGGAATACCCATTTTATTTTTTGAAGAAGGGACAGGTTTGGAACAAGTAATTATCGCCGTCATACCAGCTATATGAGCAGTGTATCTTCTAAAGGGGTGGGTCATGAATATACGGGGGGGGGGGGGGTGTCATAGAATTTTTAGACCAATTATGTATATGAAACAGTACATTTACTAGAAATACACTATAATACATAAAGAATAACGCAATTGGCAATCTATGACTTTGAAGTTAAAAGTCGATATACATTCTAGGTGGTTGTTTGTACCATGCACAAATATTGGAAATAAGTCAATCGAGAAGTTTGCGCACTTTCATGAGACCGTCAGTGGAGATGAGAGAACCAATCAGAACCTAAAAGATTCGAACAAACTTATAAAATTTAAATTTAAATTGTCCGTTGAATTCTAATGAAAGTAACCTACATTTTGATACTTCTAATAACAGCTTACGTAACCGATAAAAACGTTAAAATATATCCTACACTGCAAAACACCTTCATGGACTGACGAATTGAAAATGATCAGCCAACAACTACTACAATTACGAGGGAGGCACTTATAAGGACGAAGAAGAAGAAGAAGAGAAGAAGAAGAAGAAGAAGAAGAAGAAGAAGAAGAAAAAACCAAAGGGATCAATGGAAATCACATCCACCGAGTTTCGCATCAATCCAACAATCTATATTCAGACGACTTTGTGATTACGTTTTATGACATGACTTTGAACATTCTGACAATCCAACAATATATACTTATTCTACCTCAGGTTCAGATGACCAGGACGTTCACTTCCGGTTCCAGAACAACCGAGATCAAAGGTCACCTGGGGGTCACTGCCAGGTCATGGGTCACAAGGTCAAAGGTTAAGAGGTCACACTATCAACCGGAAGTGGTTAAAGGTCAACCGGAAATTGTACAGCTCCACGCAATGCGTGTTAACGACTGAAGTGGTTACAAACAACTTGCCACGATGCCCACTGGCAAAGCTACAGGTCTTGACAGCATAAGTTCCAGGCTACTGAGTTTTAGGAGTGAAGTTGTTCCAGACAAGTGGAAGCAAAGTAGAGGAATACCCATTTTATTTTTTGAAGAAGGGACAGGTTTGGAACAAGTAATTATCGCCGTCATACCAGCTATATGAGCATGCGTATCACAAATACATTACTAACTAAAACAGCCTCATGTACCTGTGCAATATATTCCGCAAAGTTAATAACAACCGCATCTAGCATATTAATGAAAGCAAGGAAGTATATCTCATCCCTCCACGGACCGGATGAGGCAAAGAAGCTTTAGATAATTATAGAGGATCAGTGTCTTGGAAAAATTCAGCATAACTTAGATATGCCCGGTTTCTATCAGTACAAACCAGTTTAAACATTTGGGATTCGAGCCCATGCATTTAAAATTCATATGAATAATGTCAACATTAAGCCACACGATCAGTGCAGCATGACACACGGTCCAGGTGAGCAGTGGATAAACTATAACAACGTTATAACAACTGGCACTTACCATGCTTACATCATCTAAAACTATGACCAACTACGTTCACAACGACTAATTTCTACCATATTTCAACACAAGACAGGGAAACATCAATGTAAAATACCACTCAATAGTTTTTGTGAGACATTGACTTTTTGATTTAATGGTCTACCCTCTCATTTGATACCGAGCATTTTAATTTTGCACATAAAGTCAATGGTGATTTTAACTCTTTTTAACAAAGTACTAGAAAGTAATATTTATCTGAAAAATGTCCTTAAAAACTTGTGTCATCGGAGAGTTATTGGAATTTGTAACATAATTGTGAAAGCAAATTCGGGATAAAATATACCCAAATCAATAAAAAAAATCTAACTTGTAAAAAGGGCAAAATGGGGGTATAACAGCAGTATATTCACCAGCCAGTGAGTAGTTGGCCATTTGAAAAATTCTTATGTTTGCTATATACTTTATGTATTGTGTACTGTGGCATTATGCTACCAGCCAATTGAACTGGAGTGGCAAACCGAACATATTTTTATTATGCCTTGCTCTTTGTATTGGCATTACATAATATTGAAATAGTCCATTGAAATATTGAATTGAATGCATATTTTTAGGTACTTACAACCAGTAAGAATCAATTCAATTCAATTCAATTCAATTCAATTCAATTATTGCATAATGTGTTTTCTGTTTAATAATATGAAATGGTTTCAAGTGTGCAAGCCTTTATTAGTGATGAACTGAATAGTTATACTAATGAATAATTCAAATGTGATTAAAAGCGGCACTCCTCAAACAAGGATTTTCAGTTATGTGTGTTTTTTGATGAATCTTTAATTTTATTCTTACAGATATCCATGATTATAAAAAGAATTTGTCATGTCAAAATTTGTGACAGATTCAAAAAAGAGAAAAAGATTCACCTCAAAAATCCCGGTAGGGGACGGTAGATGGAGGTATGGACCTTTTGTTAATGGGAGTCGACTTACCCATAGTTTGGCACTTGTGCAATATTTTGCATTTATTGTTGTTGTTGTTGTTGTTGTTGTTATTATTATTATTATTATTATTATTAGTGTTATTATTATTATTATTATTATTATTATTATTATTATTATCATCATCATCATCATCATCATCATCATCATTATTATTACCGTTGCATAGAATGGGGGTGGCGTTTGCTTAAGTTTCATTGATCACTGCAAGTAATGTCAATTTGATTAGGATTACCAAACCCTATTTCCGAGGCCTCTTTCTCCTAGGGTCTATGCTCACAACGTTTTTCATCCAGGAAATGAAAGTTGACGTAGTCTAGCAAATGGGGAAACTCAACATGTAGATACAATACAGGAAACTTGGCTTTAATTAATTGTGTGATCGTGCAACGCAACGCTACATTAAATTAAAGTATAAGAACTTCCATACCACACGTGTATTCAATCACTTTTCTCGCCAAAGCGATGGATACATAAATGTTGTTTGTACTTGAAAATAACAACACGATTTCTAAATTAACGATGGAAAGGACGTTTAGCTATTCACTGGTCGTAGTGAGTGTGTTGCTATACTTAAAAGAAGGGACATGAATGAATAAGAGCATCAGAGAAAGAAATGATGGTGGAGAATAAGAAGAAGTAATAAAACTTTTAGATAATATTCATGCGAATGTTTGATGCATGCATCACAGCCAACAGCGTATATTAAAATGGAACGAAATACAACACCAAAATAATTATAGATTACATAAAAAATAATCATAGAGTACATACAAACATGCACATTCATTCTGGTGTAAGACATTCTGAATTAAAACCATGAAAACAATGCAATGATCGGCCATGCAGCTGCAGCGTGATATTTAACCAAACCAAACGAGAATTCAATAATCACCAAGATCATCACCTGATAGATGAAGTTGTGAGCAGTGTCTTCATCCTAAATACCAACCATTGCACATGTTACGTCGTCACTTGGAGCTAAAACATATCATCGCTTTATGGCAAAGTTTAGTATCCCTGATAAAATATGACGGCTGCGAAATTGACCTGATATTATTCAGAAGGAGATACTGTACTCAAAGCATTCAAATGTCATTTTAGGGGTATACAAATATATTGTATAAAAGAACTCAGTCCTGACAATTTGTCTGTTTGAAATCCCAGCATGTGTTCACCAGCTTTATACCATCATACATGGAACTCCTGCAGAAATGCTTAAAAACTTGTCTCATTTAAACTTCAAGGATCAATTTGTCGCGGAATGGGATTTGAAAATGCTGAAGGGTTTCTTAACCGCATTTTTACAATCACGGAAAATCGCTGAGAGGTATATAGGATAAATGGATCTAATGGACAGGTTTGCGCGTCGCTCCATGTGATTTGTAGGTAATCTTATAACGTTTTATCGAGGATCAACATTGACTTTGTTGTTATAGTTCTACATGTTTTGTTGCCTCTTTACGTCTAGTATTTTTGATGACGTTAATGTTGTTCAAATGAGCTTAGGGTTTTTGCGTTTCCTATTTGTACGGGCAATATCATTTTTTAACTGTGCTACTCAAGTTGTTCACTCTAGCATTCTATAAAAAAATTTAAAAAAAAGTTTTTATGTTTACAGTTATGTAAACTTGGTTTAAAGAGGCCCTTCAAAACGGCAATGGTAATAAAATCACCTAAATGCCACTTTAACACTATATATAAAAATGTAAATGCCTGCTATTTAACAAGTAGGAAAAGCAATTCAAATCTTGGTAACATAAACATGTTTTATGATGAAATTTACCGAACAATTTTATTATAAAGCATAAGTTTTATTAGAATTGTTCAAATTTTACACGGATATCACACATTATTATAACTGTACATAGAGGCAAACATTATACTTAAGAATTTCATTTGCTGGAATATTTGTACAATAGTTATTGATTTTATATATACTGGAGTCAAATCTAACAAGTATTCCTGAAAAAAATTGGTGTCAGTTCCAATTTACAATGTAATTATTATTTGAATGTAATGTTAAAGAGAAGTTTTGCACTGTAGCGCTGACAAGAACATGAGTGGTACCGGTAGTTCATATATCATTAAATAGGCCCACATGCTTTGGCGCAACGTCAGCCTTCTATTCTTCAAATCTTTTCAGAGGGCGCACCACCAAATCACTCCACGATTTATGTACCAGTGAAATTCGGTTAAAATAGTCCACCGCTTATTTGAGCTTGTTGTGGCTTTATTTTCAAAAGATAATTGTCAAAATTCGCCCGTTTTCAGCTCATTTGCTTCTGGCAAGTGTCTACATGAAGGAATCTGAGAAAAAATCCCAATATTATATTTCAGAGGTGAGGTTTTGGCGCAAATTTACGTCCGGTTTCAAAAATGAGTGATTTTTTAGGTTTAAATTTGAAATGGAGCCTTGATCTTTGGTTCGAGTTGTATTTTTTCCTGAATGTATTTTATGCTTTCTCTCCCCCACCAGCTCCAAGTACAGATAAAATACAAAAAAGCTGAAAAGGAAAAAAAAAAAAAAAGATGTGGACACCGTCGGCTTTCCCCCGTGTATTATCGGCCGGTGCCATTATCACGTGACTGTAGAAAAATGCTGTTGCCACCAGATATAGGCTAATTAAAACAGCGTATTACTATCAAGACTTATGTTTGAAAGCTGTCCTCAGATCGATGCGTGAAGTTTCCAGTCCATCACACTACGTGCTCTATTTATTAGTCCATGTCGATATTATCAAGACAGAGATTGCGTCTGATGACGTCATCTGTCAAAGTCGTTGATGATGAACCGGCGGTAACGGCGTCTTATTTTAAGCTTATTGTTAATTTTGCACCTTCAAACCGTACAAACCATCTCAAAAGTTAGGTCTTTATAGTAGGAAACTTTCTTTAGCGGGGGGCACCATGTCAACAATGCCTAGAAAAGTTGCTTTTTGCCTTGTAAAAGTACGTAATTTTTCGGCATTTCCTGGTATCAGGTCGATTCGGCCCAAACCAATTCGTCCACAGTTGACTTGGCCATATGCCAATTCATGCATTGGCCCCAAGCTAAGTCAGCCACAAACCAATTCGATATCGACCAAAAGGGATAAACGATTTAATATGTTAATGAATAATATGTGACCGTCTATCACGAAACAGCTGTAAAGTCGGCTGGCGGTCAATTTTGTTTTATTTCGTGTTTAGAAAATATATCATAAGCTTTAAAATGAAAAATCATTTGACTCCAAACGATATCCAGAAGTAAAAAACAAAGGGGTTAAGTGCACAACGTACAAAAAAGTGACTATATCTCATTAACCGATGATCCTACAGATATGCGACCACTGACTTTTCTGTTCCTTTTTGACATATGGCACGACTCTCTAAGATATTTGGTTAAATTTTTAAAAAGTGACTATATCTTATTGACCAATGATCCTACAGATATGCGACCACTGACTTTTTTTTTGTTCCTTATGACTAAGGGAAAAGTTTGACATATCTCACGACTCTGTAGGAAATGATGTATATCATCATCATCATACATCACATTTTATTTTCATTGAAATCAACATACAAAATATATATAACAGACACAACATTTGAATGAGGAGATGCTCAAAAAAAGGCCTGAAGCGAGCACCCCTTACACTGCCTTAAGTTACAACATACAATTACACAAAGCTAACAAATAAAAGAAAGAGGAGAAGAACATGCAAAGAAAGAAGCAATATAAATATTTATAACATTTCATATCTAGACATTCCACAGTTCACAGAAGAAATTGATAGTTGGGGTGGAGGTGGGTGGGGATGGGTGAGGTCATTAAATAATGCCTAAATATTAGATGTAATTTTTTATTAGACTTTTCTTTATTTGTAACTTAAACTGGTTTACTGATTTTGCCATCTTTATATATTTATCAGTAATATTCCATTTCCTAGGACCGGCAGCTCACCGGAAGCCCGTGTTGTGAGGGCCACAATAACTGCGGCTACGTACCCGGGCTACGTACAGATACGCGAACGCTGACTTTTTTTGTTCTTTTAATATGACCTGAGGAAAAGTTCGACATATCACACGACTCTTTAGGATATTTGGTTTAAAAGATAGAGGGTTAAGTGCACAAAGTACAACGAATTGGTTTGTGACCAAATGCAAGACATCAAGGCATCTAAATATACAGATTTGGTGTAAAAACAACGGTTATGGAGAAAATCACGAAATAGTTTTGGCCAACTTTTTTTGTACATCAATATACAGGGTTCGAATTAGCATGTGGGCGAATTGGTTTGGGGCTGAATTGACGAATAGTATTGATATCGATATTGATATTTTTACCCACGTAATATTTCGATATGATGATTCGAATTGTCACGTGATCGACAAACCTGTACTAAAGGTGTCAGTTCTGCAGGAACTGACACAAAAATGCTCGTTTTGTTAAGTGTACATTAAGGGTAGACGAGGAGTTGTTGGTCGAAGCAACCAAAAAAATCGATTTTCATTCTCTAGATCAATAAATTATTGACAAATAACACCTTGATGTTTTGCAAAGGTTCATTCTACAAATTATATAATTTGAAAACTTGCTTAATTTATTGTTGTTAATGAGTTATGTACATTTTACAAAAGTGTTGTTGTTTCAGCCCTCTTTACAACATAACTCAAGAACCACAGGACCTACAAAATTATTTCTGTGATATTTGAATTCTTCTACACGCTCGCAAGGAAATGAGCAATGCAATTTTTGCCAAAGCTCATTACCATTCGCAAGATGTTGTGAACTACCAAATCGCAACACTTTAAAATAGTGTATTACCTTAACGTTACACGGTTAATCGATAAAGATAAAATGCCATGTCCATTATACAGGTATTAAAATGCATTATACAAGCCATTAAAGGGTAATATCTAATGTTATTTCAATGCATTGAAATCGAATTGAATTGAAATGAAATTTGGGCGATTTTCATTTCAATGCATTGGAATTGAATTGGAATCGAAATGAGTGGGCTTGGGCATGAATTGAATTGGATTGGAATTGAAATCATTGTGAGCAATGAAGAATTGAATTGGATTGGAATTGAAATCAAGTTGAGTGATGAAGAATGAAGTGGAATTGAAATGAAGTTCAGCTTTGATTTCAATTCAGCATTTCAATTCACAAGCAGATGTCTGTGATTCCAGATCATTCCACCTGTAAAAAGCACCCTTCCCCCATGAAGTTCTGCTATGTTTAAACAAGCAAACTGTTTTCCCTTAACATGATAAATAAAAAGAAACAGTGGTCACCATAAACTGGTACAAAACATAAACATAAAGTGTTACAAAACATATTGCAACTAAGTAATCTGGAAAGCTTTCATTTAAAGATGATAGCATAAAATACACATATATTGAAGAAAATTAAAAGTATAATATGATATCATTTCTCATACACAGGTACAGTTAAACTTTTTGAGACTTTTTTGGAGTTCTTCTTAATCTTTCTTTAGAAGAATATCAACTGTCTCTCTTGTCATGTGGAAAATTATAGGTTCTATGTTCATAAAGACACTAATATCTTCTAACATGATGCAAATTGATTCTTAGCATTCCCAATCTTTTAAATTGCTTGATATGATCGATAATGTGAGTATGAGACCCCCCCCCCCCAACTTGCCAAAGATCTCAAACTTTTGGCACTGATCATAAAGCCCTTATTTTTCTCAAGCTCCTAATTTTTATGCTCAACTGTCATTGTACATTTGAACAAATTTTGAGAAAACCATTAAAGAAAATGCTTAGGCCTATATCTTTGACAGCTTTTTTCACACTTTTCAAAAGTACAAGGATTTTGTAGTAGGGGCTATGTACCCGGGCTATGTAATAGTATCAAAACCTTGATTTTTGACATCTTTGAGGTCAGTGTGGGGGCAGGGTCCCATTATCAATCATATCACACACCTTAAGTTTAGAAAATGATGTGCATGGTGGACAAGAAGTTAAGACAAATATTAGGAAGTCAGTCATCTAAGAACTAAGAAGTTCCAAAGTTTCATAAAAATAGGACCCAGAGGTCAAGGATCACTCGCATTGTTTGAATGTGAAAAGTGAGTATAATTGGTATAACATTTAAAACATGCACTGCAAAAAACAGCGTCTAAATATTAAACACCATTCTAGACACCATCTTGTCCTCGATTTGTAAACATTGCTATTTTCTAAATATGTTAAGTAAAAAAAAAAAAATGCCTTGTGTTTAGATATTAAACAATTAATGTTTCGAAGTATGACATTTGTGTTTAGATTTTACATGTGTTTACAAATCGAGGACAAAAAGTGTTCAATCTCTAGACACAATTTTGCAGTGTGCCTTTGGTCAATTAACACAAACTGCAACTGTATTGGAATTGGAATTGAATTGGAATTGAAATGAATGCTCAGAATTGAATTGAAATGGATTAGCTGTTAATTTCACTGCATTGGATTGAATTGAATTGAAATGATTTTGAAATTGACACATTGAATTGGAATCGAATTGAATTAATTCTAAAGCAAGGTGGATTGAATTGGAATTGAATAGGAAGACTCCAGGTATAGAAAGAATTGAATTTGAATAGAATTGAAATCAATTTTCTGGAGTGAAATAACAATAGACTAATATCATTCATTATATGAAAAAAACAACAACAAAAACAGAATGTTACATAATATTAATAAATGAAATAAGTTATTGTCGTTAATATTCATGTCAAGATAGCTCCAAAAAACATGTCCGATGCTTTTATTTTTCATATTTTTCTACAACAGGATAAAAAAATCCACCTGACCAAAGGAGCAATTTCAATGGCATTTTTATCACAATGCAGCCTGTAAGAAATAAATTGCGACAAGTTACTTATGGGCAATTCCAAACAAGCTCATCTTGGATGGTCAGTGAAATTTTTTCACTGGCTGTCATTTGTGTATGTGTTGACTTGTGTTAAAAACCTTTCTCAAGCTCAACCAAATTGTGAAAATTTAAAAGTTATGTCAAGTATTTGATCTCATATTGTAGCTGTATTTTCCGAAAACATACTTTTCTTTGAGGAAACGGTGTTCATTGTTACAAAAAACATGCTTGTTTGCATAAATTTGCACATTCCTGACTGGTAAAAGCGACAAAACTAAATTAAAACACAGCAGGTGGTCCATACTGTAAAAGTTTGGGGAAAATATGCACGTAAATATAAAGTTTATAATCAACTCAAAATATAAACAACAGAAATTTTCATATTTTATAACGCGTATTTTCGTTACCATTGTTTGATTATAGCACAGCATAGCAATTATAACATAATGTTGATTTTCATTGCAACAAGAATGCAGAGCAAATTTATTCATCCATCCAATGTAACAAAAGTAATTTTCAAAAAGTGTTTTGCGGTGGTAACGACCAATTAAAGTTGTATTATTTTGCAACGTTGCGGAATGCAAGGATACATAATTCAGCGAGCGAGGGTTGGTCAATAATATCCCGTAACTATTACTTATCTCCGATCATGCATGACTTAGATGACTGTTACTTACGATCAATAAAGTTTGTACCTTTGTCTTTCAAAACACATAACAATTATTATTAGAGTACCTTTAATTACGTAATCTCATTTGCAGAAAGTCATTGATATATGTGACCCGGCAGCACAAATGAGCCGTAAATTCCCTAAATTGTATTCTGAGTTACGGTGTAAAATGTGTACGAAGGTCATATTCATCGGTAACTAAAGCTGCCCCGACATCCGTCTCATTTCGATAGTCAAAAACTAAACTAATCAATAATCCTATTGTTGAAGTGGATAATAAGCTTCTACCTTAGATGGCTATAGAACTTTTAATAGCTCTGGTCTTTGTTTGCTTATATTGCTAAATCCTGTTCAAGTGGTGGTTACCAGGCATTGTATTTTGTACAGGTATGCATAACCAACAATTAACAATGAGAGAACTTTCTTAAACCTCGTTGACTTGGGGATGATTTGAAATGACCGCCAATTATGACTGTTTGATATTTATTGCCAACAATGTGGAAAAAGAGACACATGTAAAAACGCAAAAAGCTATAATTTTGTTGAAGGAGCAAAGTTTAACAAACCATAACCCCGATTCTGGATATCGTTTGAAGTCAAATGATATACCATTTTTAAGTTTATGATGTTTATTTTTAAACATGAAATAAAACAAAATTGACCGGGGGAGGAATTTACGGCTCATTCGCCGTGGACGGTCACATATGTGACTGGACGCGGCGAAACAGCCGTAAGACAGCCGTAAGAAGTCGGCCCCGGTCAATTTTGTTTTATTTCGTGTTTAGAAAATATATACCATAAGCTTTAAAATGGTATATCATTTGACTTCAAACGATATCCAAAAGCGGGGTTATGATTGGTTGAACTCTGTTCGCAAAATTCTGTGTTCGGCTTTAATTCAATGCCACTTTGATTATTCATCTTCTTCATGGTATTCCGGTCTCAGTCAACGGCTTAAAAACAAACTTCAAATCACTCAAAATAAAATGGTGCGCTATATTTTACATCTAGAACCCCGGTCACATATTGGTCAAACCGAACTTAACAGTCTGAATTTTTTTAATGTAGAGTGTCGAGTAAAATTTTTAAAATTATGTCATGTGCACAAAATTTATTATGGGTCAAGTGCCCCCTACCTGTGCCAGTTTTTTACCAAAACCTCTGAAATTCACAACTATAATACTAGAAGGCGGCTTTTTAATTTCCATGTGCCTAAAATCAAAAGTTCAGCTGGCACTACTTTTTATTACAGTGCAATTCGGGATTGGAACATGCTTCCAAATGAATCTTAATCATTTCAAGAGTGCAATCAGGAAACTTTTCAGTAATGGCTAATTTCCAGTGGGGTCTGTTGTCCATTGTGTGCTTTCTTTCTTCTTTTGTTTATACTCTTGCCTTTTTTGCCAAAATCTTTCTTTCAAGGACCCCATTGGAAATAAGCCTGAAACATTGGCTTTATGGGTTATCCCGGTTCCTAGTGTATTTTTATCTTCACATTGTATATCTTTTAATTTCTTATTTTGTCAAGTGTTATATTTATGTAATGTATTTTAAACTGTGCAATATAATATTTTTATGTATTTTGTATTATGGAACCAAATAAAATCAATCAATCAATCAATTCCTTCGACAAAATTGTATTTTCTATCGGTTCTATATGTGTCTCTTTTTCTACATTTCTGGTAATAAATATCCAACAGTCATAATAGGCGGTCATTTCAAATCATTCCCAAATCAACGAGGTTCAGAAATATCCTCTCATTGTTCATTGTTGATTATACATAATTTTATAGTTAGGGGAAAAAGTTCAATTTGTCCCTCGCGAAAATCCCGGCATTTTTCGCTAGAGGCCAAAATCCAAAATGGCCGCCGCCACCATTTTGAAAATTTAAGTTTTGAACCAGAGCACCTATAATCATGCACAAAGACACTTTTTCGGATATGTCGAGTACAAGGATTCCGATTATTTGGGGTTTGGACTGCTTTATCGGCGGTCTACGTCCCTTATCTGGGGTTACGGCGCATTATCTGGGGTTTAGGTTCCTTATCTGGGTTTAGACTGCGATATGCTAAGGTTAAGGCATCTTAGCCACAGGTAAGGAACGTAAACCCAGGATAAGGCCGTCTAAACCACAGATAAGGCGCCTTATCCCTAGATAAGGGATGTAAACCCAAGATAAGGCAGTTTAAACCCCATTTAAGAGACATGAACCCCAGATAAGGCGGAAATGACACACTTATGCTTCTGCTCTCATTCAAAAATCACATTTACGCTCTACCAAATGGGGCCATCTTGGATTTCTGGGCAAAAATTATGTTGTAATGTAAAATTAATGGCAGATTCGGATTTCTTGGGGTCGACTTACCAGAAAAAGTGTCTTTGTACACGATTTTAGGTAATCTGGTTCAAAACTTATTTTTTTCAAGATGGCGTCGGCGGCCACCATCTTGGATTTCTGGGTAAATATGAGTTTGTAATGTCAAAGTAATGTCAAATTTGAAATCCTTGTGGTCGACTTATCCAAAAAAGTGTCTTTGTACACGATTATAGGTGCTCTGGTTCAAAACTTAAATTTTCAAAATGGTGGCGGGGGCCATTTTGAATTTTACTTATTGCTGGCTATTACACAGGTATATGACAAAATCCGATCCAAAAATCTATCAAAAGCATAACGTACAGTTCTCTATCATGATCATAGTCAAAAACACTACTGAGCATAATACAGCGTTCGTAAATTGATTGAAGTTTGTTCCCATTAAATCATATTACGGATCCAACGCGCTAACTTTAAGCTTTCATTACATTTCTTGGACCTGTTATAAATAGTAATCGACCAATTTGCGGCTAGGAATATATTAAAATATGCGAACTCTTGTACCAAGCCCGTTTTAAGCATCGCGGAACATTTTGGCAGATCGGTATTATGTAAATCCATTATCATTCAAATCTGCGATCTTTCCCACTTTGCGGAGTTACTTAAGGGATCTAAAATGAGCGTTTATTGCGTTTCGACTGTATTTTTTGTGGGACATTAGAGCACCTCAGACCTATCGAATTGCATTCTGAATACGAAGCATGTCTTTCTGATATCAAATAATTTTCATTTTTGAAAATCACAATATAATACAAATTTTATGACAAATTTTTGATATACAAAGTCCTCAAAGTCCTCGAAGTAAATTATATAAATCTAATGATATATTCTTAAAGAGTATGTAGCAGGGAGGAAAAGCCGACGGTCAATTGAAAATTTTGACCTTTCATATTGAAGATATGGATTTTTTCCCAAAAAGACCTTTTTTTTTTGTGTTTTGGAAAAAAATCCATATCTTCAATACGAAAGGTCAAAATTTTCAATTGATCGTCGGCTTTTCCCCCACCTACATACACTTTAAGTACAAATCATCAGATTTATAAACGTTTACTTTAAGTACTGTTAAATATCAAAAATATCAATTTTTAACGATTTGCCATTAAATGTGTATTAAATTGTGAATTTCAAAAATCAAAATTATTTGATATCAGAATGACATTCTTCGTATTCAGAATGCAATTCGATATGTCTGATGTGCTCTAATGTCCCAAAATAAATACTGTCCAAACGTTCATACTCCTTCCCTTAAAGAATACTTCAATTAATTTCTTTGAACTTCTTTTTATTGATCATTGAATACACTACGTCAAATGCAGGAAACACAAGTGCGCATGTTCGATGCTTAAATTCTGCGCAGTGTCGCTGTGATGAATAAGCACTGTTTCCAATATTATTAATTAATAAATACCTGATGAGCAAAGTTATTTAATTACATCAATAAATATAAAGACCAAATAAATTAATCTGAAATTAAATGTAATATTAAAGATAGCAAACACATCACAATAGGCTCTAATGACAATCCACCAAGGCCAAATACTTTTAAGACATATAAAACTGTATTTACTCCAATTGATAATTGCAATTTAATCATAAAAAAATGCGTCGTTGTTGTTGTATGTTAATAGATAATTGCAATTTAATCATAATAAATGCGTCGTTGTTGTTGTATGTTAATAGATAAATGCAATTTAATCATAATAAATGCGTCGTTGTTGTTGTATGTTAATAGATAATTGCAATTTAATCATAATAAATGCGTCGTTGTTGTTGTATGTTAATAGATAATTGCAATTTAATCATAATAAATGCGTCGTTGTTGTTGTATGTTAATAGATAATTGCAATTTAATCATAATAAATGCGTCGTTGTTGTTGTATTTGCGTTCATTGACCTAACCTTGACAAAATTCGATGATAGCATGTACGGTAGGGTGAATCTGAAAAAAAAAAACAATAGATTTTTTAATGCGCTACCCTCTCATTTGGTACATTATGGTTAAAAAAACATCGCATGAAAAAAAATATTAGTTTTGAGCAAATCCTACCGGACATTGAAACTTTGTGTTTGAAGTCAATGTGATTTTTGAGGTGAATCTTTTTCTCTTTGTTTTCACTTTCAAAAAGTCAGATGGATGCCAAAAGACTGTCACAAATATTTGACATTTGACGTGTCTGAAGTGCTCTCATGTCTCTCAAAAATATACTATGCAAACGTTGCTATCCGATTCCTTAATGGAATTATCTTAATAAATTGTATTGTAATGCAATATACTTCAGAAATGCATCAAATGTATTCCGATGAAGGCAATATTAAAAGGTGCCGCGGAACTTCTATATCCTGAACAGCCACGTTCTGCCACCAATATTTAGTTCTGTCGACCATATAGAAGATGTCTTAAAGGGATTCTTTGCTTTTGCTTTTTTGTTGTATTTTTCTCAATAAAAGCTACCACTAGATTATCTTCCCACAGGCCACACCCTCCAACATCTTTCTCTATTTGATAAAAAACACAAATTATTGACAACGATTTATAAGTATAGGTTTTGCTCTTCGCGTTGCTCACGGCAACTTGTATATATTAGTTGTGCAATTCGCAATTTCCCATTTCTTTCTTTGGCTCATTTCGTTGAAACGTTAGACGATGCCGATAGTCGATTTTTGATCAATAAAAAATTGCTATTAATCATGACGAACGCATTCAGTTGAACTCTAAATTATACAGATGTTTATCACAAGTAAAGTATTCAATAAATGGTCATAGAAAATGATGATTAATTTTTTATTATTATTATTACACACTATTTATAGGGCGCTCAGCGGAGCACACAGCGCCTTATAAAAAGCATCAATACACAGTACAGCAATACACAAGGAATAAAAATGCAGTAAAAAGAAATGCAGAAAAAACACTGCACCAGGTGTCTTTTCCACTGGGAAGAATATTCCAAAGCCGAGGTGCAACAACAACAAAGAAATTAACCCCGTCTCGCTTTCTATAATTTGGTTCACCTCAAGTTTGGTAGTGACGTATGTGCGTATTTTGCTCGCTGCAGTATGTAATCGCGCACGGAAAGTTAAACGCGCTGAGTGTACACGCACGCGTACAGAGCCGGGTTGTTGGCACGCTTACGGCGCAACCGCGAAATAGCATTGACGTCACTACCAAACTTGAGGTAATAGATCGAGGAACAGAGAGCCTTGTTGAATCAGAAGTAGAGCGAAGTCTGCAGGGGCGTAGCCAGCCCTCTCTGCCAGGGTGGGCAAGGCTCAAAAAATTTCCCCCCAATTGTTGAACCCAATAGAGCGAAGCGAGCGTAGCGCCCAAAGGCGTGGGGTCCAGGGGCCCGCCTTAGGGCCCCTGGTGGGGTCCAGGGGCAAAGCCCCTGGTGGGGGTCAAGGGGGTGAAGCCCCCGGAAGCTCATGGGTTTTGGGCATTTATATACCATGAGGAGCAGCCTCCTTGCATACATTTGTAACATTTTTATGTGAACATTTTACCATATAAAAATGCAATTTACAATGTAAACAACAATACAATAAAAACAATAAATAAAAACAATACTGATATTCTTGAGTTGATTTAATAAGTTGTTCTCATTCTCGATATCTGCATGGTATAAAGTTCAAAAAGCATAGTAATGGCCACTCGGCCATTGCCGCGCATTTGCCGACAGAGTATAGGCCTACACTGATATTCCTGATTTACCAAGTTGTTCTCAATATTGATAAATGAATGCATAGTATACAGTTCGAAAGGACACTATTTTAACTTTCTGTGCTTCACCTTATTCACCTTCATTTTTAAAAACATTTAAAACACATATTTTCTGCAATCAGCCATGTGTCATGTCACATGTAAAATCGGCAATTTCAATAACTTAACAGAAGTTTACAGAACTTCATTGAAACTTAGAATAAACACAGTTACACATAACAAGTTTTATTTTGTACAATGTATGGTTTAAATTACACTTTAACCCTTTACGTCAGTCCTTCATATTTTTGTGACCTATTGACTGAACAAAGCTGTTTTAACAAACTAATTTAATAAGATATGCGCTTCTTGCACAACACCATACATGTACTAAGTATTGCTTTACACTGATCATGTTGATAATTGATATCTAAAAACATACATGTGCAGCAATTTACAACAAAACTAAGTGAGAAAATCAGAAAATCATGGAAAATTCCTGACAAAAGGGTTCAGTATTGCCTTAAATATTATGTTTCAGAACCTTTTTCACTTTTTTTCATAAAGTTGTCTATATATCACGTTGATCATGTTGATAATTGATCTAAAACTCTAAAAACACATGCTGCAATTTACAACAAACATGACAAAGTACAAAAAATCATGGAAAATTCCTGACTAAAGGGTTCAATTGCCTTAAATATTATTTTTTTCAGAACCTTTTGTTTCTTCACTTTTTGTCATGAAGTTGTCTGTATATCACATTGATCATGTTGATAATTGTAATTGATCTTTAAAAACTAATAGCATGTGCACAACAACTTATTGAGAAAATCATAGAATCTTGACAAGGGTTCAATATAAAATTAAATATTATGTTTCAGAACATTTTTGTTTTTCACTTTTTGTCATAAAGTTGTGCATATCAGTGAAGTACAATTCGCCTTTGTCTCATTGTACTGAACATGTCTATTACTGCATCAAAGTTAATTGTGTCAACAAGGTCTCTCTCAATGCTTATTGTGGCCAGTGAGCTTAGTCTTTCTTCGGACATCGTAGATCTTAAATATGATTTTATTAGTTTCAAGCGACTGAAGGACCGTTCTGCAGTTGCAGATGATATTGCAATAGTTCCTAGAATTAAATATAAAACAGTTAAATTGGGATATGCGTTATTCAGATCGTTTTCTTTGATTACTAACAGCATGTCTTGTACTGATTGAGGTTTCTTTTCAGCAAACACTTGGGAATCTTTAAAGAAATGAGTGAATTGTTTGTATTCAGATAAAACCAAATCCTTATCTACGTCACTCTCATAAATTGCTGAAAGTTCTTTGATGCCTTCAATATCTCCAATGTTGGATGGCATCAAACATGCAAAACGTTTTACTACAGAGTGGTAGTCTTCAAATCGCGATTCTAATTCACCATGGAGGGTATCATATATACGATAAAACACATTAATTCTGAATCGATCTTCTGGATCAATGACAGGATCGTCACGTGTACGTTCACCTGGCATGTTCTTTCGTCGGCGAATTCTTGGTGTAGTAAATTCATTTGGTACACCTTCTTCTTCAGCAGTAGTACGGGCTTTATGAAGCAATTCTTGAAAGTGAGTATCAGTTCGGTTTTCCTTTAATGTTTTCTGTGTTGATTTCACTGTGCGACTAGCAGTAACAAGATCCATCGATTCCTTTTGAAGGTACTCAGATAGACCTTTTATATCTGTCAGTATTTCCATCCATATTTCTAACATAAGTAGGAACTCGATATTGCTAATAAACCCTAGTAAACCGTTAATATCTGCCCTACTTTCAGCATTTCGTTCACTTTCCGCAAGATTTTCAAGGGCTAGTAATAAGGCCGGATAGGTTTCTTTGATGGATTTTACTGCCTCTTGTTTACAGTACCATCTGGTATCACATTGTTTGTGGAGCTTTTTGGCTGGAAGACTAAGCTCTTTTTGGGCAGCTTCCAGAGCATTATGCCGCGGTTGACTCTTTGTGAAAAAGTTGTATATTTTTTGAATTGTTCCAAAAAAAGTAATAGCTTCTGTGCATTCACTGCAGGCATCGCACAATACCAGATTTAAGTTATGTGCACAGCAGTGCACATAAAGCGCAAGATCATTTTCTTCCTTGACGCGTGTCTGCAGGCCAGAGAGTTTCCCGCTCATGTTTGCAGCGCCGTCGTATGACTGACTTCTTATCAGCTTGATTTCCAGTCCCAAATCTGCCAAGATTTCCTTCAATCGATCAAATAATGATTGGGAGTCAGATTTGTTTATGTCGGTAAATAGAAGAAACCGTTCTTGTATTCTGAAGTGTTCATCAACGTAACGGATGCAAAATGACAGCTGATCAACATGGGAAATGTCAATTGTGGAGTCCATGATCACGCCAAAATAATGAGCCTGCTTAATTTCTGCTATTATGCGATCTTGAATGACCTGTGCTATGGAACTGATGAATTCATTTTGAATTTGCGGACTTAAATAGCTGGCATTTTTTGGGGCAGTTGCTAAATGCTTTGCTATTGAGGCATCATACTTAGCCAAGAGCTTGATAAGTTCTAGAAAGTTACCATCTTGTGATGATTTTCCAAAACATGAATGAGCGGTTTCTTGTGATTGTCGAACAGCTTTGATAGATTCATTGTGGCCCCTGAATGCTAAGTTCTGTTTTGATAAGTATAGTGTTGCATCGAGAAGCCTACAAAGAACTTTGCGATTTTCCATTACCTGTCTTTCACGAGCGCGTTGCTGTTCTTGATTTACAGATTTGCCCAATTTCAAGCGCAGTTTTGTTTCTATTAAAACCTTCACTGCTTGTTTATGGAGGTCGCAGTTCTCATGATTGACAAATTTTGTGCTAGCATCTCGCCATCTTTTGTATCCTTCATTTGGATCAGCAAAGTTGGGGTTATATGCAGGATCAGATTTATTAGCAAATAACCAGCAGGGAAAGCAATATGCACGGTCTTTAGCTGGTGAATATACTAGCCAGTCACGATACGATTTCATGCCATTTTTAAGTTTAGGACAATACCACTGTCGAACGAAACTACGACCTTTCTCATTCTTTGCAAAGTCAAACCCTTCGTTCAAACCTGGCTGGCAAGGCCCTTCAGCGAGGATGGCATGACATAGTTCTGGTGTCACCGGTTTGTTAATGAAGTGGACAGGGTCAGTAGGGAATGGCAAGGTTTTGTTGATGAGAGGAATTGCAGTGGCAGTAGGAACAGGGTTGCTTGCATTTTCTGCCATAGGAACCGGGATAGGAACATCTGTGTCACTCCCTTCATCAGTCATATGAACATCTGAATCACTTGCCGCAGCCATCTCAGTAGTTTCTTCTTCACTCTCACTTTCTGCACTTGAAACATGTGTATCTTCATGGTGCGCAGTGTCTGGATTGTCGTCGTCTTTCGGTTGTAAAGGCACTGAACGCTTTTTGCCAAATACAGATGCAATGTTCTGCCACCCCTTTTCACTGACTGGTTGCCCTCGATGTTTCAATTTAGTGTGGTTCTTGAGTTTGTCTCTTCTTATCTTGATGCCACAATAGCCACATTGGGTTTTTTCCTTGCTTACGAAGCTGGACATGTTTGTGATGTTTGTCACTAGTGATTGACTGTCTGCAGATTGAGCACCGTGACAAATTAATATCTGTAGATAAACACAAGGGAAAGTAAATTTAGAAACTTATCTATTCTGAATTAAAATAATAACCTATATTACCATGAATATGAAGGCCCCTATAAGGTAAATGCCATTTATTTCCTTTCATAATTTGTATAGATGGCATTGTATGTTCAGAATCAGAGTACATGTGATTGTGAATTGATGTGGTATAACTATAAACAAAACAACTTGACATTTGACAAGCAAAGATTTTGCATACAAACCTACAAACATATTTCAATTTCGATATAGATATAGTCTTTAGCATACTTGAATTACTTGACCTAGTAAAAACAAATTATCTTCTTTTTTCCATTGCACTTAGTAGGCCTAATTAGGCCTAACCAGGTATCCTTGTTTTAAATAATGGAGAAATCAACTTCAAATTTATGTATTGCCAACAATGGCACATTGATTAATGAAAATTGAAAATACAGTACAAATTAGGCCTATACTGTAAGATGTACACAATCAAGTCTGTGTCCGTATCCGCTAGAAGCAGGGTCCTGAAGTAGCTGGAAAAGACCAGTGAGATATTTAAATGCATATGATTTTATAAATAATTCTTTGTTTTCCCACAAGAGGTATCACATGATTGGTCCCGTCCATAAGCATAGATTAGCCACGCAGCTAATTTCTAATTGCTGCAAGCGCTTCAAGGCGGTGAATTCGCGCACGGAGCCATCACACGTTTAACTACTGGTATTCACGTTACAGTTCTCATGTTCAAAATCCCCGCTCTAAATACAAGCTTCTTGCTTCGAAAATGTTCCAGAAATGGCATCATTCTGATGCGCGACATATTCCACAAATATTTCGAACAAAATGAAAGACAAGAAGCCATATACGAACAAGTAAACCTGCAAATGTGTGTCTCAACCCCATTAGCTCAGTTCGTAAACAGCCGGACTTTGGTACAATTTCATGTTTTCAAAAGCGCACGATAGTAAGCACAATCGAGTATTTACGGTATATGACAAAAAGTTGGCTATTTTACAGCTTTATATTTATCCAGAAAGGTTATACGCACTCACCACCAACACTTCGAGTGCCCAAGAGAGTGGTCTGGGCCAAACATAACCTAACTGAAATTTCCACGGCATACTTGGTTGCCAAGATATAAACTTTTTACATGTTAATCTTTTTATATTTTCTATTATTTTTGCTCCTTATATTTACCTATATTTCGATTTCATTATTTTCGACTTTGGTCTGATTGTGTCACATTTCTGCAACAATAATTTACTATCATTCGAAGCATCCAAGACACGCGCTAATCTATCACCATTTCATAGGCACACGTGGTATAGAATATCTGTAATTACCTAACTGCTTACAGATTCCATCAGCGACATAACGTAAAACTAGCACGCTTCTTCATCATCATATAAAATGATCAATGGGAATCACAGATCCGGGTTTACATGTATATATTGGGTCGCAAATCCGGTGTCAGTATCATTAGATTATGTAATAAAGTAGGACGCACCAGCGGTCAAGTCGATCAACATGCTAGTCTATGCAACAACAAACCAATTTGACGACTGTAGTCTTATTATTCGTATCTTCTGACACCTGGTATTTTACTTTTCTATTACTTATTGCTTGTTTTCTTCTTTATTTTTTTGGATGTATTTGGACCTTTTCGTTTGCTAAATGTGTCTAATTTTTTTCCAAAAATCCAAATCTTTCTTTGCAAAGTGAGAAATCTATCTGAATGAAAATTTTGAAAAATGACAGTAACATTCCGTTGGTTTTACAGTTCTTGAGTTATAGGAAAATGTATTATTTTGACCAATAAGTCAAGAATTAACCGATCTTCTTAAAAGGTTCATTAGGTTTTAGAAACTCATAATATACATTTCATCTTGTCAAATCCATAAGTTATTTTATTGACCTGTCAGTTTCGACCATCTTGGGGATGGCCATCTTCTGTGCGCTGTTGCACCCTAGTTGGTGTACAGAAGTTGGCTCGAAAAACACCACTCTGAAGATGGCCATCGCCAAAGATGGTCGAAACTGTCAGGTCAGTACAGTAAATAACGTTTGGTTTTGACAAGATGAAATGCATATTTCATAGGGCCCTATGTATATCATGTGCTATGCACTGACTGGGCTACCCTGGTAAAATATGACTTAATAAATAAATAAATATTATGAATTAACAGATCTATACCTACCCACCAGACATTTCACGTTGGTATATATATATCTGTGTTGATTAGCCTTTTATCATTAATGGATACCACCACCATTTCTTTTTTCATTACACTGTTCGTATAGGTCAATAACAATATATTTGTAAGTACAATATGCATGGCAATGTGTGAACATAATAGACATAAATACAACAATCACGGAATTTACTGCAACAGATTAATATTACCAGCTTTTTACTCTTGAAACAATGTTGCACTCAAAGTTCCGGACGACTATCTGATCGTATTTTGTTATGGTCCCTAAAATGACCCAGGCCAAAATCACCTGCTATAATTGAAGACCGAATTAAAAGAATAGTTTGCGAATGATGTCCTGTCAACTGCGCAGGTCAGCAAACTAGTCATTTTCATTCGGTCTTTAATTATACCGAGTTCTCTCAACATCAAACACAAAAACACACTGTTTAATATATAGAACAACTTATGATCATGTATTGATCAGTATATGATTTCTAAATATAGCTCATAACATCACCACAAGCCAATCAGAATCATTAATCTCTATAGATTGTTACTCTAATAGCGCAAGCGTTTAATCTTCCAAAACTTCTACATATAACTAAATGTGAATTTCTTGTTCACTTTACTGATAACCATTTTCCATGAATTTCTAGAATATTCCATGTATAAACAAATGGAGAATGGAGATAAACATCAGAACAAGTGAAAGCTAATGTCTGATGACGAACTATATAACTTTTAATAAATATTATGGAATATTGTGGGGGCACATAACAATATCTTGTTTCAAACTTGTTCATCGAAGTATTATGTAGACTTGAAACAGTTTCCTCAGTCTGTTCCATTTAATTCTCGCGTTTCACAATACGATGCGCCTCCAGCGGTCGCTGGGTCGAGGCCAAAATACGCAGTGTATCATGGGAAAATGAGTCGACATCAAAAGCCCGCGTACTCCCAGCAAACACAAAAACGTTTGTAAAACGTTTTAAATAAGTTATTTTTTGGGTTTTGGTTTAGGTAAAAACGTTTTAATAACATTAAAATGTCGGGTTATATAAAGGTCATGAAATCATTTTAAAACGTTTTGTATGAAAACACACTACAACAATATTTTTAAATTGTTTTCGAAATGATATTTTTGGCCAAATATTTTGTCAACACTTAAATAACATTATGTTAAAATATTTGCACCCAGCAAACACAGAAATGTTCTGAAAATATTTTTTACACAACGTTTTAATAACATTTAAATGTCGGGTTATATAAAGGTCGTGAAAACATTTTAAAAACGTTATTGTAAATATTTTGGGCAAACATTTTTGCAAAATAATTTTTAACCCCAAAATAACATTCTGTTTAGAATGATTGGTACAAAGTTTTCAAAAATGTTTTTGGAATGTTATTAAAACGTTTTATACCCTTTATATAACCCGACATTTAAATGTCTTCTGTAAAACATTTGTGTTTGTTGTGCAGTAAATTACCAACACATGTTATTTAATGTTATGAAAACGTTTTATACCATTAATGTACCCTTTATATAACCCGACATTTAAACGTTTTCTGACAACCTTTTATAACCTTTTGCGAATGATGTCGAAAACGTTTTGTGTTTGCTGGGATACGAATGCAATACAGGAACATGCATCATTGTGGGTTTAAATGTCATTATAATGATGTTACATGCGAATGCACACTAAAACAACAATTTACAACTATAGTAGATCCATTTTCTATCTATTGATCACAGGGAATCCTTCGTGGAGCTGTTTTCAACATATTAGAGAGCTTGCGAAATGGCGTTACTTTAACTTTAACTTTAACGTCTGGAGGATTATAGAGGATTATGTATTCAAAACCACCTTGGTTTTAAATACATAATCCTCTATAATCCTCTAGACGTTAAAGTTAAAGTTAAAGTAACGCCATTTCGCAAGCTCTCTATTTATTATCACACTCGCGTGAAAATTCAATAGTAGCTATAACGGCGATGTCGACTCTGGAGTCGAAAATTTGACTGCCAAAAGCAACCGCTGGCGGCGCATCGTATTGTGAAACGCGATAATTGAAAGACACGTCCTTTCATAAACAATACTTCTGCTAGACTCGGACATAATAAATCCAAACAAATTCTATTTTTGGGAAAGATTTTTGGTGTACTCCAAATTTCCTTCGTTCTGGCTGGATTAGTAGCACCTTGGGTACACAATTAATGACTGGTTTGTAAGTTACTTCTTTGAGAGTACGTAGCTGCAATCCTGCAGCTTAACCCTTGCAATACTCTGCTGGCCAGATTATCCCTTTTCTTCCAGCTTTCATATAAACAATAAACTGGAAACTCTAATAATAAGGGTTTTTTTACATACAAATTATTTTATGCGGGAACACCCAACATAATAAATAATATATCTCACTGACTTTGTTACTGTAAACAAACTTGATTTTTTGAGAAATAGTTTTTTAAATTAAAAAAAAAATCAAATTAGATTGACATAAAATGCACATCACAATATATTATATTAGTGCCAAAAATACTCCGACGCGCTCAAGGAAGAAACATTTTCAAATACCTGTAATAATGTTGTTTACTTCGTGATCATTCAAAGTGAGACTACTGTCCTATTCATAAATGAATGCTCGTTGTTTTCTCAAGCCGCATATTAAAACACTTCACTTTATGGCTTGTAATGCGACCTGTGCGTTGATTGGTCTGTGAAGTTCGGATGGAAGAAATTATATGTAAAGAATTCTTATAAGAAGTCGGAAGATTGCGCAATGCGCAAACAATTTAGTGATAGCCTAAACGTCTTTATAGGTTTTCTGAAATAAAGGAATTAGGCCAAATAATGATGTTATGTCTCAGAGCCCAAGGCAATTTCAAAAACGAATGCGGAATGCGTTTTTTATTTTTATTTTTTATTTTTTAAAGATTTTTTTAAAACCTAATTTTGTGTGCAAATGTATTTTTCGAGTGTTCATAAGTACACGGCATAAAAGTTTGGTTGATCTACACAATTGAAGTACAAATATCAATACCTTAAAAATAAACTAAGTAATTTGTCTTCAAAATATGTCTCAGAATTTCATGATTTTACGGCAAAAAACTGAAGGGATTTGCTGTTTCAGATGATGTGACATCACAGCGGCCTTCGCCGTTGGCCAAAGCGTTTTTAAAATGCGTTAAAAACAACTTGGTTTTAATGCTAATTATTGCGTGTTCTAGGAAGTCTGATTATCTTTATAAAATAGCAGGGTGAGCGGGTTTTCGCTGAAATATTTTTATGTAAAAAGTGAAGCATTCTACGTATAAAGGAATATATGAATATTAACTGCACAACATGTAGAACGATTTGTGATACCCAATTGTGGTACATTTGGTGTTGTTTAGGAGGAGGAGAATTTTATTTCAATTTTATATACGTCAAAATATTTTTTGAATTTACTGAAAATAGACGCTTAAAAAATGATGAAAAATCTATGTAATTCTGTACATAGAACCCCGATAAAGATTACTGTATCGTTTTTATGATAATCTAATCTTCCATTTTCTAAAAACATCTTGGGGGTTCTATGTGGAAATCTTGAATAAACTTGGGGGAAACCCAACGTCTATACTCCGGGGACTATAGGCCTACAAGAAAATTGCAGAATTCCTATACATTGCACGGACAGATATACCATGCACGATGCAGCCAAAATCGATATTATGTATTGTGTGCAGCACAATACACGTATTGTTGTATTTCTATCCGAGAAATGTTGGAGTTGCCTATTGCCAAACCCTCGATTTGGTAGACAAAAATTTGAGCGACTTTTCAACATTGGCTCCCGCGACTTCCGATAGTTTCCTGCCCCATAGAAACCAATGGTTTTGGTAAAGAGAAAAATTGGGCGACTTTTCGATTATTTGACCCGCGATTTGGGCTGAAATCTTTTGGCAACCCTGCCTATAACCTATACCAACAACTCATGTGGTTCGATGGATTAGTGCGCTGGACTTGGAGATTCTGAATGCAGCTGCGGCGTGGGTTCGAGGCCCACCTCTGCCAAACTGAATTTCACTTCTTTTTTAATTTCATATTTGGGAAATATGACTGGGCGAATTTATCTATGACGAAGAGTGGTGTGATGTGACATGGACGCGCTAAGAACAACGAACGCGCGCGGCGACTATGAGACATAACTTCTTTTTTTTAGCATTAAGTTGGGACAAATATACCCAATATACCCAATTTGAAACGGAAACGGGAACATCACTTACATATTCAATTTCATTTATTAAAAACCACGGAATACGACATTCAGATGAGTCCACAACTCACATGCTATGACTCTGCCTTTAAGCTGTTAATAGTAGCGCTCAGGTGATTATAGGTCGATATTTTAAATTCGATATAATATGTAATGTTAAGCGCGCTTCAGACTCGAGTATTGTACGTATATATTGTATGTATACAATAAGCTATTGCCACATTTCCTCCGAATGTTTATGACGAAAAATCGATAATATGTTACATACAATATCTAGCAGAAATATATTATCGATTTTAGTCATCAAACATTCGTTAGAACTTTTTACTGTTAGAACTTTTATTCGTTAGAACTTTTTTGTTTCGTAAAACATTACTGGAAATAGAATGGCAATAGATTAAATAACGTACATATTGATACAATATTGTGTACAATAAAAAGTCTGTATACTGCTTTAAGGCTGTTGCACTCCTCCTATCACAATTCTTCAAATAATAGAGCAGAACGGTACAGTCAAACTATTGAGAGCTCTCCGTATACAATTTGAAACATATATCAATTTGAGCATATATCAATGCTTTTAATTCTAAAAAAATTTAAGCTTTTTAATGGAATTGTTTGGTATATTTGAACATAAAAATGTAATGCTAGTTGTACTAGGTTTTATATTTTTAGTTTGTTACAAACAGACATTTACCTCTTTTATAATGCAGCGTTAAGTGGTTTTATAAGAAAATTGGATGACATTGGGTGATTTTATAACCATTCAAAGAGCCTCTTTAAACCAATTTCACATACCTATAAACATACAAACTTGAGTCGTACAGTTTGCAAACGACATGCCCGTACAAATAAGAAACCCAAACCACAACACCATCAGATTAAATCGCTTGAAGAAATTTAACACATCAAAATACTAGACGTAAAGAGTACACGAAACATGTAGAGCTATAATAACAAAGTCAATGTTGATCCTCGATAAAACGTTATAAGATTACCTACAAATCAAATGGAGCGACGCGCAAAACCTGTCCATTAGATCCATTTATCCTATATACCTCTCAGCGATTTTCCGTGATTGTAAAAATGCGGTTAAGAAACCCTTCAGCATTTTCAAATCCCATTCCGAGACAAATTGATCCTTGAAGTTTAAATGATACAAGTTTTTAAGCAGTTGCTGTAGGAGTTTCATGTATGATGGTATAAGGCTGGTGAACACATACTGGGATTTCAAACAGACAAATTGTCAGGACTGAGTTCTTTTATACAATATATTTGTATACCCCTAAAATGACATTTGAATGCTTTGAGTACAGTATCTCCTTCTGAATAATATCAGGTCAATTTCGTAGCCCTCATATTTTATCAGGGATACTTAACTTTGCCATAAAGCGATGATATCATGATATGTTTTAGCTCCAAGTGACGACACATAACATGTGCAATGGTTGGTATTTAGGATGAAGACACTGCTCACAACTTCATCTATCAGTCTGATCTTGGTGATTATTGAATTCACGTTTTGTTTGGTTAAATATCACGCTGCAGCTGCATGGCCGATCATTGCATTATTTTAATTCGGAATGTCTTGCTCCAGAATCAATGAAATAATAGTGGGCATTTTTGTACTCTTTGATTACCCTTTTTCACCATGTTCATGTAAGCTAAAATATTCATTCAACATATTCAAGTGTTGCATAATGTTTGTGTATTTTTTGTTGTTGAAATTTTAATGTAGGCTGTTGGTAGTGATGCATCAAACATTAGCATGAAATGTTATCGAAAAGTGTTGCTTACTTCCTCTCATTCTGTACTCACTTCTTTCTTCGATGTCCCTTGTTTTAAGCATCTCAACACAATTACTATCGATTTTCAATATCTTAATCACTATATTATTGAAAAATAACACTTTGGATGTTTTGCAAAAGTTGATTCTACAAATCATATACTTTGACAACTTGCTTTGATTTATGTTGTTATTTAGTTATGTACGTTTTACAAAAGTGTTGTTGTTTCAGACCTCTTTACAACAAACATAACTCAAGAACCACAGGACCTAAACAGTATATCTGTGATATTTGAATTCTTCTACACAGTCGCTTAATGATCAATGCAATTTTTGCCAAAGCTCACTACCATTCGCAAGTGCTGTGAACTACCAAATCGCAACAGTTTAAAATAGTTGCTAACCTTAAACGTCCTTTCCGTCGTTAATTTATAAATCGTGTTGTTATTTTTAAGAACAAGCAACATTTATGTATCCATCACTACCGCGACAAAATTGATTGAAAACACGTGTGGCATCAGTCTATGGTGGCATGGAAGTTCTTATACTTTCATTTAATTTAGCGTTATGCTGCACGATCATACAATTAATTATAGCCAAGTTTACCGTATTTTATCTACATGTTGAGTTTCACACTATCTTATGGTGTACCACGAAGGACAAGCACACTTTTTCAAGAGTTGCAAAAATTATTTTAAGTTTGTAAAAAAAATATTTAAGTTTGTTTGTCCCTCATGGTACACCATACTATCTGCTAGTAGGCTAGGAGCAGCAACCGCAAAAAATTGAGTTCGTTCACCCCCACTACAGACAAGGTTTGACACCATAGGTAGTTAGTATGGTCACTCTGCATCACTGCTAGATAGGTAGTGATCTCAAATTGTTGTATCACTATTTTACAGGTCATTTTATATATGGACGTATAATCGCATAAAATCACAAAAAATAAAAACAAAATTAAGGGGTAGGGGAGATATAAACTCCAGGAAATCAACTTTTACTCATGATATTAAATTAATTTTGGTATCAATATGTAGCTAATTGATTTTTCTAGTATTATTTTAAAACAAAAACAGGTTTCATTTGAGCATATTTGGAAGTATACGCTCGTATAGTCCATAAACCATGTAAACGAGTGGAAATCTGATTTTTCTAAACCATGTGTGAGGTTTGACACAAGTCTCACAACTATACCAATTTATACTTTCAAAATTGATTAAGTTTCAATTTTCAAATTTAAATTTTCATGTTTTATTTTGTTTTTAATGTGAAGCATATCAAGGCAAACATTGATGTAACAGTTCCAATTTATATGTGTATGAATTTGTTGGGGTGTCTGTGGGATGTGGTGTGTGGGGGTGCTGGTATGTGTGTGGGTGAGGGGAGGGGGAAGGGTGTGATGGGGTGTGTGTGTGTGTGCACATGTCTTAATATGTCACTACACCGCGCCAACTTCCATTTACAAAATCTGTTAGGTTTCCATTGATGTAATAATTTGAATATTTATGTGTAGGATGTGAGTAACCACTGGATTAAAAAAGACGAACAATTAGAAAATAAAACGGATGTCGATTTCCCTCGTATATCAGCATAAAATAGCAAAATATTAAGGGTAGGGAAAAATAAACCACCAGAACCCAAAATTTTACTCTTGAAATTGATTTCATCTAGGTATCAATTCTATTCAATTATTGTCTATGTCTAACAGCGTAAATATAACAATATTAAGGGGTAGGGGAAATATAAACTAAACTTTGACTCATGAAAATGAATTCAGCTTGGTATCAAAATGTATCTAATTGGTTGCTCTAATTTTCTAGTATTATTTTAAAGCAAAGCGACCATTAGTTGTCACATAGATACACAGTATGCTCCGACTCTCATTTCTTGGATGAAACTTGCTGTTAACACAGACCCTAAATGAATAAAGGTTAGTAACTATTCTAAACTGTTGCGATTTGGTAGTTCACATCATCTTGCGAATGGTAGTGAGCTTTGGCAAAAATTGCATTGATGATATCATATAGCGAGCATGTAGAAGGATCCAAATATTACAGATATACTTTTGAAGGTCCCGTGGTTCTTGACTTATGTTGTAAAGAGGGCTGAAACAGTAACACTTTTGTAAAACGCACATAACTTATTATCAACAATAAATCAAGCCGTTTTCAAAGTATATGATTTGTAGAATGAACTTTTGCAAAACATCAAAGTGTTATGTTTCAATAATATATTGATTTAAAGAATGAAAATCGTGTACCCTTAAGTACAGGTAGCACAACACTTCTCTTTGTTCCCCAAACAAGAACTCTCACAGGTGATAGAGCGTTTCAAATGTTGGTCTTTGATGGAATTCTCTCCCAATCAACATCAGGCAGGCCATAACGCTGGACATCTTCAAATTTTATATAGGTAGACTGCCATTGTAATATTGTATCATCATTATTATGTTTTTTTTTTTTTTTTTTTTGAAAGCGCTGTGGTCCTTGGAGGGCGCTATATAAATGGCTGGCTGTATTGTATTGTATCGTATTATATTATAGGTTTGTAATGGATGAAACTTGCTGTGAACACAGACCCTAAATGAATAAAGGTTAGTAACTATTCTAAACTGTTGCGATTTGGTAGTTCACATCATCTTGCGAATGGTAGTGAGCTTTGGCAAAATTGCATTGATGATATCATAGCGAGCATGTAGAAGGAATCCAAATATTACAGATATACTTTTGAAGGTCCCGTTGTTCTTGACTTATGTTGTAAAGAGGGCTGAAACAGTAACACTTTTGTAAAACGCACATAACTTATTATCAACAATAAATCAAGCCGTTTTCAAAGTATATGATTTGTAGAATGAACTTTTGCAAAATATCAAAGTGTTATGTTTCAATAATATATTGATTTAAAGAATGAAAATCGTGTAGGCCTTAAGTACAGGTAGCACAACACTTCTCTTTGTTCCCCAAACAAGAACTCTCACAGGTGATAGAGCGTTTCAAATGCTGGTCTTTGATGGAATTCTCTCCCAATCAACATCAGGCAGGCCATAACGCTGGACATCTTCAAATTTTATATAGGTAGACTGCCATTGTATATTGTATCATCATTATTATATGTTTTTTTGTTTGTTTTGTTTTTTGTTTTGGAAAGCGATGTGGTCCTTGGAGGGCGCTATATAAATGGCTGGCTGTATTGTATTGTATCGTA
>NC_092640.1:57246530-57335607 GCF_039555335.1 Amphiura filiformis | reverse complement strand
CAGTGAGATATTTAAATGCATATGATTTTATAAATAATTCTTTTGTTTTCCCACAAGAGGTATCACATGATTGGTCCAAATCCACAAGCATAGATTAGCCACGCAGCTAATTTCTAATTGCTGCAAGCGCTTCAAGGCAGTGAATTCGCGCACGGAGCCATCACACGTTTAACTACTGGTATTCACGTTACAGTTCTCATGTTCAAAATCCCCGCTCTAAATACAAGCTTCTTGCTTCGAAAATGTTCCAGAAATGGCATCATTCTGATGCGCGACATATTCCACAAATATTTCGAACAAAATGAAAGACAAGAAGCCATATACGAACAAGTAAACCTGCAAATGTGTGTCTCAACCCCATTAGCTCAGTTCGTAAACAGCCGGACTTTGGTACAATTTCATGTTTTCAAAAGCGCACGATAGTAAGCACAATCAGTATTTACGGTATATGACAAAAGTTGGCTATTTTACAGCTTTATATTTATCCAGAAAGGTTATACGCACTCACCACCAACACTTCGAGTGCCAAGAGAGTGGTCTGGGCCAAACATAACCTAACTGAAATTTCCACAGCATACTTGGTTGCCAAGATATAAACTTTTACATATGTTAATCTTTTATATTTTCTATTATTTTGCTCCATATATTTTACCTATATTTCGATTTCATTATTTTCGACTTTTGGTCTGATTGTGTCACATTTCTGCAACAATAATTTACTATCATTCGAAGCATCCAAGACACGCGCTAATCTATCACCATTTCATAGGCACACGTGGTATAGAATATCTGTAATTACCTAACTGCTTACAGATTCCATCAGCGACATAACGTAAAACTAGCACGCTTCATCATCATATAAAATGATCAATGGGAATCACAGATCCGGGTTTACATGTATATATTGGGTCGCAAATCCGGTGTCAGTATCATTAGATTATGTAATAAAGTAGGACGCACCAGCAGTCAAGTCGATCAACATGCTAGTCTATGCAACAACAAACCAATTTGACGACTGTAGTCTTATTATTCGTATCTTCTGACACCTGGTATTTTACTTTTCTATTACTTATTGCTTGTTTTCTTCTTTATTTTTTTGGATGTATTTGGACCTTTTCGTTTGCTAAATGTGTCTAATTTTTTTTCCAAAAATCCAAATCTTTCTTTGCAAAGTGAGAAATCTATCTGAATGAAAATTTTGAAAAATGACAGTAACATTCCGTTGGTTTTACAGTTCTTGAGTTATAGGAAAATGTATTATTTTGACCAATAAGTCGAAATTAACTCGATCTTCTTAAAAGGTTCATTAGGTTTGTAGAAACTCATAATATACATTTCATCTTGTCAAATCCATAAGTTATTTTATTGACCTGTCAGTTTCGACCATCTTGGGGATGGCCATCTTCTGTGCGCTGTTGCACCCTAGTTGGTGTACAGAAGTTGGCTCGAAAAACACCACTCTGAAGATGGCCATCGCCAAAGATGGTCGAAACTGTCAGGTCAGTACAATAAATAACGTTTGGTTTTGACAAGATGAAATCCATATTTCATAGGGCCCTATATATATCATGTGCTATGCACTGACTGGGCTACCCTGGTAAAATATGACTTAATAAATAAATAAATATTATGAATTAACAGATCTATACCTACCCACCAGACATTTCACGTTGGTATATATATATCTGTGTTGATTAGCCTTTATCATTAATGGATACCACCACCATTTCTTTTTCATTACACTGTTCGTATAGGTCAATAACAATATATTTGTAAGTACAATATGCATGGCAATGTGTGAACATAATAGACATAAATACAACAATCACGGAATTTACTGCAACAGATTAATATTACCAGCTTTTTACTCTTGAAACAATGTTGCACTCAAAGTTCCGGACGACTATCTGATCGTATTTTGTTATGGTCCCTAAAATGACCCAGGCCAAAATCACCTGCTATAATTGAAGACCGAATTAAAAAGAATAGTTTGCGAATGATGTCGTGTCAACTGAGCAGGTCAGCAAACTAGTCATTTTCATTCGGTCTTTAATCTACCGAGTTCTCTCAACATCAAACACAAAAACACACTGTTTAATATATAGAACAACTTATGATCATGTATTGATCAGTATATGATTTCTAAATATAGCTCATAACATCACCACAAGCCAATCAGAATCATTAATCTGTATAGATTGTTACTCTAATAGCGCAAGCGTTTAATCTTCCAAAACTTCTACATATAACTAAATGTGAATTTCTTGTTCACTTTACTGATAACCATTTTCCATGAATTTCTAGAATATTCCATGTATAAACAAATGGAGAATGGAGATAAATATCAGAACAAGTGAAAGCTAATGTCTGATGACGAACTATATAACTTTTAATAAATATTATGGAATATTTTGGGAGGCACATAACAATATCTTGTTTCAAACTTGTTCATCGAAGTATTATGTAGACTTGAAACAGTTTCCTCAGTCTGTTCCATTTAATTCTCGCGTTTCACAATACGATGCGCCTCCAGCGGTCGCTGGGTCGAGGCCAAAATACGCAGTGTATCATGGGAAAATGAGTCGACATCAAAAGCCCGCGTACTCCCAGCAAACACAAAAACGTTTGTAAAACGTTTTAAATAAGTTATGTTTTGGGTTTTGGTTTAGGTAAAAACGTTTTAATAACATTAAAATGTCGGGTTATATAAAGGTCATGAAATCATTTTAAAACGTTTTGTATGAAAACACACTACAACAATATTTTAAATTGTTTTCGAAATGATATTTTGGCCAAATATTTTGTCAACACTTAAATAACATTATGTTAAAATATTTGCACCCAGCAAACACAGAAATGTTCTGAAAATATTTTTTACACAACGTTTTAATAACATTTAAATGTCGGGTTATATAAAGGTCGTGAAAACATTTTAAAAACGTTATTGTAAATATTTTGGGCAAACATTTTTGCAAAATAATTTTTAACCCCAAAATAACTCATTCTGTTTAGAATGATTGGTACAAAGTTTTCAAAAATGTTTTTGGAATGTTATTAAAACGTTTTATACCCTTTATATAACCCGACATTTAAATGTCTTCTGTAAAACATTTGTGTTTGTTGTGCAGTAAATTACCAACACATGTTATTTAATGTTATGAAAACGTTTTATACCATTAATGTACCCTTTATATAACCCGACATTTAAACGTTTTCTGACAACCTTTTATAACCTTTTGCGAATGATGTCGAAAACGTTTTGTGTTTGCTGGGATACGAATGCAATACAGGAACATGCATCATTGTGGGTTTAAATGTCATTATAATGATGTTACATGCGAATGCACACTAAAACAACAATTTACAACTATAGTAGATCCATTTTCTATCTATTGATCACAGGGAATCCTTCGTGGAGCTGTTTTCAACATATTAGAGAGCTTGCGAAATGGCGTTATTTTAACTTTAACTTTAACTGCGTCTGGAGGATTATAGAGGATTATGTATTCAAAACCACCTTGGTTTTAAATACATAATCCTCTATAATCTAGACGATTAAAGAAGTTAAAGTAACGCCATTTCGCAAGCTCTCTATTATCACACTCGCGTGAAAATTCAATAGTAGCTATAACGGCGATGTCGACTCTGGAGTCGAAAATTTGACTGCCAAAAGCAACCGCTGGCGGCGCATCGTATTGTGAAACGCGATAATTGAAAGACACGTCCTTTCATAAACAATACTTCTGCTAGACTCGGACATAATAAATCCAAACAAATTCTATTTTTGGGAAAGATTTTTGGTGTACTCCAAATTTCCTTCGTTCTGGCTGGATTAGTAGCACCTTGGGTACACAATTAATGACTGGTTTGTAAGTTACTTCTTTGAGAGTACGTAGCTGCAATCCTGCAGCTTAACCCTTGCAATACTCTGCTGGCCAGATTATCCCTTTTCTTCCAGCTTTCATATAAACAATAAACTGGAAACTCTCAACTCTAATAATAAGGGTTTTTTTTTACATACAAATTATTTTATGCAGGAACACCCAACATAATAAATAATATATCTCACTGACTTTGTTACTGTAAACAAACTTGATTTTTGAGAAATAGTTTTTAAATTAAAAAAAAAATCAAATTTGATTGACATAAAATGCACATCACAATATATTATATTAGTGCCAAAAATACTCCGACGCGCTCAAGGAAGAAACATTTTCAAATACCTGTAATAATGTTGTTTACTTCGTGATCATTCAAAGTGAGACTACTGTCCTATTCATAAATGAATGCTCGTTGTTTTCTCAAGCCGCATATTAAAACACTTCACTTTATGGCTTGTAATGCGACCTGTGCGTTGATTGGTCTGTGAAGTTCGGATGGAAGAAATTATATGTAAAGAATTCTTATAAGAGGTCGGAAGATTGCGCAATGCGCAAACAATTTAGTGATAGCCTAAACGTCTTTATAGGTTTTCTGAAATAAAGGAATTAGGCCAAATAATGATGTTATGTCTCAGAGCCCAAGGCAATTTCAAAAACGAATGCGGAATGCGTTTTTATTTTTATTTTTATTTTTTAAAGATTTTTTAAAACCTAATTTTGTGTGCAAATGTATTTTTCGAGTGTTCATAAGTACACGGCATAAAAGTTTGGTTGATCTACACAATTGAAGTACAAATATCAATACCTTAAAAATAAACTAAGTAATCTTGTCTTCAAAATATGTCTCAGAATTTCATGATTTTACGGCAAAAAACTGAAGGGTTTTGCTGTTTCAGATGATGTGACATCACAGCGGCCTTCGCCGTTGGCCAAAGCGTTTTTAAAATGCGTTAAAAACAACTTGGTTTTAATGCTAATTATTGCGTGTTCTAGGGAAGTCTGATTATCTTTATAAAATAGCAGGGTGAGCGGGTTTTCGCTGAAATATTTTTTATGTAAAAAGTGAAGCATTCTACGTATAAAGGAATATATGAATATTAACTGCACAACATGTAGAACGATTTGTGATACCCAATTGTGGTACATTTGGTGTTGTTTAGGAGGAGGAGAATTTTATTTCAATTTTATATACGTCAAACTATTTTTTGAATTTACTGAAAATAGACGCTTAAAAAATGATGAAAAATCTATGTAATTCTGTACATAGAACCCCGATAAAGATTACTGTATCGTTTTTATGATAATCTAATCTTCCATTTTCTAAAAACATCTTGGGGGTTCTATGTGGAAATCTTGAATAAACTTGGGGGAAACCCAACGTCTATACTCCGGGGACTATAGGCCTACAAGAAAATTGCAGAATTCCTATACATTGCACGGACAGATATACCATGCACGATGCAGCCAAAATCGATATTATGTATTGTGTGCAGCACAATACACGTATTGTTAATATTTCTATCCGAGAAATGTTGAGTTGCCTATTGCCAAACCCTCGATTTGGTAGACAAAATTTGAGCGACTTTTCAACATTGGCTCCGCGACTTCCGATAGTTTCCTGCCCCATAGAAACCAATGGTTTTGGTAAAGAGAAAAATTGGGCGACTTTTCGATTATTTGACCCGCGATTTGGGCTGAAATCTTTTGGCAACCCTGCCTATAACCTATACCAACAACTCATGTGGTCCGATGGATTAGTGCGCTGGACTTGGAGATTCTGAATGCAGCTGCGGCGTGGGTTCGAGGCCCACCTCTGCCAAACTGAATTTCACTTCTTTTTTTTAAATTTCATATTTGGGAAATATGACTGGGCGAATTTATCTATGACGAAGAGTGGTGTGATGTGACATGGACGCGCTAAGAACAACGAACGCGCGCGGCGACTATGAGACATAACTTCTTTTTTAGCATTAAGTTGGGACAAATATACCCAATATACCCAATTTGAAACGGAAACGGGAACATCACTTACATATTCAATTTCATTTATTAAAAACCACGGGAATACGACATTCAGATGAGTCCACAACTCACATGCTATGACTCTGCCTTTAAGCTGTTAATAGTAGCGCTCAGGTGATTATAGGTCGATATTTTAAATTCGATATAATATGTAATGTTAAGCGCGCTTCAGACTCCGAGTATTGTACGTATAATATTGTATGTACAATATGTACGTTATTTAATCTATTGCCATTCTATTTCCAGTAATGTTTAAGTTCTAACGAATGTTTGATGACGAAAAATCGATAATATGTTACATACAATATCTAGCAGAAATATATTATCGATTTTACGTCATCAAACATTCGTTAGAACTTTTACTGTTAGAACTTTTATTCGTTAGAACTTTTTTGTTTCGTAAAAACATTACTGGAAATAGAATGGCAATAGATTAAATAACGTACATATTGTACATACAATATTGTACGTACAATAAAAAGTCTGTATACTGCTTTAAGGCTGTTGCACTCCTCCTATCACAATTCTTCAAATAATAGAGCAGAACGGTACAGTCAAACTATTGAGAGCTCTCCGTATACAATTTGAAACATATATCAATTTGAGCATATATCAATGCTTTTAATTCTAAAAAAATTTAAGCTTTTTAATGGAATTGTTTGGTATATTTGAACATAAAAATGTAATGCTAGTTGTACTAGGTTTTATATTTTTAGTTTGTTACAAACAGACATTTACCTCTTTTATAATGCAGCGTTAAGTGGTTTTATAAGAAAATTGGATGACATTGGGTGATTTTATAACCATTCAAAGAGCCTCTTTAAACCAATTTCACATACCTATAAACATACAAACTGGAGTCGTACAGTTTGCAAACGACATGCCCGTACAAATAAGAAACCCAAACCACAACACCATCAGATTAAATCGCTTGAAGAAATTTAACAAATCAAAATACTAGACGTAAAGAGTACACGAAACATGTAGAGCTATAATAACAAAGTCAATGTTGATCCTCGATAAAACGTTATAAGATTACCTACAAATCAAATGGAGCGACGCGCAAAACCTGTCCATTAGATCCATTTATCCTATATACCTCTCAGCGATTTTCCGTGATTGTAAAAATGCGGTTAAGAAACCCTTCAGAATTTTAAAATCCCATTCCGAGACAAATTGATCCTTGAAGTTTAAATGAGACAAGTTTTTAAGCAGTTGCTGTAGGAGTTTCATGTATGATGGTATAAGGCTGGTGAACACATACTGGGATTTCAAACAGACAAATTGTCAGGACTGAGTTCTTTTATACAATATATTTGTATACCCCTAAAATGACATTTGAATGCTTTGAGTACAGTATCTCCTTCTGAATAATATCAGGTCAATTTCGTAGCCCTCATATTTTATCAGGGATACTTAACTTTGCCATAAAGCGATGATATCATGATATGTTTTAGCTCAAGTGACGACACATAACATGTGCAATGGTTGGTATTTAGGATGAAGACACTGCTCACAACTTCATCTATCAGTCTGATCTTGGTGATTATTGAATTCACGTTTTGTTTGGTTAAATATCACGCTGCAGCTGCATGGCCGATCATTGCATTATTTTAATTCGGAATGTCTTACTCCAGAATCAATGAAATAATAGTGGGCATTTTTGTACTCTTTGATTACCCTTTTTCACCATGTTCATGTAAGCTAAAATATTCATTCAACATATTCAAGTGTTGCATAATGTTTGTGTATTTTTTGTTGTTGAAATTTTAATGTACGCTGTTGGTAGTGATGCATCAAACATTAGCATGAAATGTTATCGAAAAGTGTTGCTTACTTCCTCTCATTCTGTACTCACTTCTTTCTTCGATGTCCCTTGTTTTAAGCATCTCAACACAATTACTATCGATTTTCAATATCTTAATCACTATATTATTGAAAAAAATAACACTTTGGATGTTTTGCAAAAGTTGATTCTACAAATCATATACTTTGACAACTTGCTTTGATTTATGTTGTTATTTAGTTATGTACGTTTTACAAAAGTGTTGTTGTTTCAGACCTCTTTACAACAAACATAACTCAAGAACCACAGGACCTAAACAGTATATCTGTGATATTTGAATTCTTCTACACAGTCGCTTAATGATCAATGCAATTTTTGCCAAAGCTCACTACCATTCGCAAGTGCTGTGAACTACCAAATCGCAACAGTTTAAAATAGTTGCTAACCTTAAACGTCCTTTCCGTCGTTAATTTATAAATCGTGTTGTTATTTTTAAGAACAAGCAACATTTATGTATCCATCACTACCGCGACAAAATTGATTGAAAACACGTGTGGCATCAGTCTATGGTGGCATGGAAGTTCTTATACTTTCATTTAATTTAGCGTTATGCTGCACGATCATACAATTAATTATAGCCAAGTTTACCGTATTTTATCTACATGTTGAGTTTCACTATCTTATAGCTTCTTATGGTGTACCACGAGGGACAAGCACACTTTTTCAAGAGTTGCAAAATTATTTTAAGTTTGTAAAAAAAATATTTAAGTTTGTTTGTCCCTCATGGTACACCATACTATCTGCTAGTAGGCTAGGAGCAGCAACCGCAAAAAATTGAGTTCGTTCACCCCCACTACAGACAAGGTTTGACACAATAGGTAGTTAGTATGGTCACTCTGCATCACTGCTAGATAGGTAGTGGTCTCAAATTGTGGTATCACTATTTTACAGGTCATTTTATATATGGACGTATAATCGCATAAAATCACAAAAAATAAAACAAAATTAAGGGGTAGGGGAGATATAAACTCCAGGAAATCAACTTTTACTCATGATATTAAATTAATTTTGGTATCAATATGTAGCTAATTGATTTTTCTAGTATTATTTTAAAACAAAAACAGGTTTCATTTGAGCATATTTGGAAGTATACGCTCGTATAGTCCATAAACCATGTAAACGAGTGGAAATCTGATTTTTCTAAACCATGTGTGAGGTTTGACACAAGTCTCACAACTATACCAATTTATACTTTCAAAATTGATTAAGTTTCAATTTTCAAATTTAAATGTTCATGTTTTATTTTGTTTTTAATGTGAAGCATATCAAGGCAAACATTGATGTAACAGTTCCAATCTATATGTGTATGAATTTGTTGGGGTGTCTGTGGGATGTGGTGTGTGGGGGTGCTGGTATGTGTGTGGGTGAGGGGAGGGGGAAGGGTGTGATGTGGTGTGTGTGTGTGTGCACATGTCTTAATATGTCACTACACCGCGCCAACTTTCATTTACAAAATCTGTTAGGTTTCCATTGATGTAATAATTTGAATATTTATGTGAAGGATGTGAGTAACCACTGGATTAAAAAAGACGAAAAATAAAAAAATAAAACGGATGTCGATTTCCCTCGTATATCAGCATAAAATAGCAAAATATTAAGGGTAGGGAAAAATAAACCACCAGAACCCAAAATTTTACTCTTGAAATTGATTTCATCTAGGTATCAATTCTATTCTATTTTCTATGTCTAACAGCGTAAATATAACAATATTAAGGGGTAGGGGAAATATAAACTAAACTTTGACTCATGAAAATGAATTCAGCTTGGTATCAAAATGTATCTAATTGGTTGCTCTAATTTTCTAGTATTATTTTAAAGCAAAGCGACCATTAGTTGTCACATAGATACACAGTATGCTCCGACTCTCATTTCTTGGATGAAACTTGCTGTTAACACAGACCCTAAATGAATAAAGGTTAGTAACTATTCTAAACTGTTGCGATTTGGTAGTTCACATCATCTTGCGAATGGTAGTGAGCTTTGGCAAAAATTGCATTGATGATATCATATAGCGAGCATGTAGAAGGATCCAAATATTACAGATATACTTTTGAAGGTCCCGTGGTTCTTGACTTATGTTGTAAAGAGGTCTGAAACAGTAACACTTTTGTAAAACGCACATAACTTATTATCAACAATAAATCAAGCCGTTTTCAAAGTATATGATTTGTAGAATGAACTTTTGCAAAACATCAAAGTGTTATGTTTCAATAATATATTGATTTAAAGAATGAAAATCGTGTACCCTTAAGTACAGGTAGCACAACACTTCTCTTTGTTCCCCAAACAAGAACTCTCACAGGTGATAGAGCGTTTCAAATGTTGGTCTTTGATGGAATTCTCTCCCAATCAACATCAGGCAGGCCATAACGCTGGACATCTTCAAATTTTATATAGGTAGACTGCCATTGTAATATTGTATCATCATTATTATGTTTTTTGTTTTTTTGAAAGCGCTGTGGTCCTTGGAGGGCGCTATATAAATGGCTGGCTGTATTGTATTGTATCGTATTATATTATAGGTTTGTAATGGATGAAACTTGCTGTGAACACAGACCCTAAATGAATAAAGGTTAGTAACTATTCTAAACTGTTGCGATTTGGTAGTTCACATCATCTTGCGAATGGTAGTGAGCTTTGGCAAAAATTGCATTGATGATATCATAGCGAGCATGTAGAAGGAATCCAAATATTACAGATATACTTTTGAAGGTCCCGTTGTTCTTGACTTATGTTGTAAAGAGGGCTGAAACAGTAACACTTTTGTAAAACGCACATAACTTATTATCAACAATAAATCAAGCCGTTTTCAAAGTATATGATTTGTAGAATGAACTTTTGCAAAACATCAAAGTGTTATGTTTCAATAATATATTGATTTAAAGAATGAAAATCGTGTAGGCCTTAAGTACAGGTAGCACAACACTTCTCTTTGTTCCCCAAACAAGAACTCTCACAGGTGATAGAGCGTTTCAAATGCTGGTCTTTGATGGAATTCTCTCCCAATCAACATCAGGCAGGCCATAACGCTGGACATCTTCAAATTTTATATAGGTAGACTGCCATTGTATATTGTATCATCATTATTATATGTTTTTTTGTTTGTTTTGTTTTTTGTTTTGGAAAGCGCTGTGGTCCTTGGAGGGCGCTATATAAATGGCTGGCTGTATTGTATTGTATCGTATTATATTATAGGTTTGTAATGGATGAAACTTGCTGTGAACACAGACCCTAAATGAATAAAGGTTAGTAACTATTCTAAACTGTTGCGATTTGGTAGTTCACATCATCTTGCGAATGGTAGTGAGCTTTGGCAAAAATTGCATTGATGATATCATAGCGAGCATGTAGAAGGAATCCAAATATTACAGATATACTTTTGAAGGTCCGTTGTTCTTGACTTATGTTGTAAAGAGGGCTGAAACAGTAACACTTTTGTAAAACGCACATAACTTATTATCAACAATAAATCAAGCCGTTTTCAAAGTATATGATTTGTAGAATGAACTTTTGCAAAACATCAAAGTGTTATGTTTCAATAATATATTGATTTAAAGAATGAAAATCGTGTAGGCCTTAAGTACAGGTAGCACAACACTTCTCTTTGTTCCCCAAACAAGAACTCTCACAGGTGATAGAGCGTTTCAAATGCTGGTCTTTGATGGAATTCTCTCCCAATCAACATCAGGCAGGCCATAACGCTGGACATCTTCAAATTTTATATAGGTAGACTGCCATTGTATATTGTATCATCATTATTATATGTTTTTTTGTTTGTTTTGTTTTTTTGTTTTGGAAAGCGCTGTGGTCCTTGGAGGGCGCTATATAAATGGCTGGCTGTATTGTATTGTATCGTATTGTATCGTATTATATTATAGGTTTGTGCCATTAATAATAATAATAATAATAATAATAATAATAATAATAATAATAACTGACCTCGGCAACTGATTCAATGTCAGTGTTTATTTTTAGCCTGAATAACTTATTATGAATAATTATTGTGGCGAGTTATACATGGATGAATAAGTCAAACTTACCATAATTATACTCTTGATTTGAATAATTATTATTAGACATCAGAGTAAATATAGGGAAATGGCATTATAAATTTATATCATTGTGTACACTGTGGTAAGTGCATTGTCGATAAGAGACTTGTAGATAAACCATGATTGATAAGAATACTTATTTGTAAAATGTTTTACCATTTTTATAGTTCGGTGTATATCTGCGATAAATAGGAAACAACAACAACTGAATATATGAATACAAAAACCACCTAAGTCCATACTTAAACCAAATTGAGTTAAGCATGGGAAAGTGTTCCTTTACATAGGCCTGTCATATGTATGAAAGAACAACTCAAATTCATCCTCTGTGTCTATTGAGCATGTGAAAAATAGCATGTATGAAAGAATCACCCAATTCCATGATTTGAGTCTTGTAACACATTGATTAAAATCCAGTATGTATAAAAGTCCACTTGTAACACATTCATTGCTAGAGAGTGACTTTTGAAAAAAAATGGGTTTAATAAAGGAAAGTGTGTGGTTTATATTACATGGCAGAATGCTTATCAACATTATACATACCTGTGCGCTTTATTTTGTATTATCTTACTAGTGGTAATCTCATTCTAACATTGTTGTCTTTGTATATGATTCAAACAACCACCTAAGTCCAAAATTTAAAATGAACCCCACGAAGTCCCTGAAATGTTAATCGTCATACCTAATACAGGTTAATCCACTCATTTGCACGTAAAACTTACCATATTGACCAGGTAAATCTAACTGAAGGAATTAAAATGATACACAGGTTTTTCTCTCAAAATCACTTCCCATGGACTTAGGTGGCTTTTGTATTCATGTATTCAACTATAAACAAATATTCCACCTACATATAATAGGAAATAATATGGGAAATTATACATATTCATAGTAGCTATTTCATATGGTTTTACGCTTCATAAAAATAAACATGCATGCTGAATATTTTAATGCACATCATATAATAACCTCGTCATCGTGTTTATGTAGATCCTGATAGTACATTCAGAAGTCAATAGACACTATAGACACGAACGTTGCTTTCAAATTGACATCACGTGCTACGTGAACGCGGGATGTTAATTTGACGGCAATTGGATACAACAGTATCACGTGACATCGCGAGTTTACGTACTCGCGCTCTCTACACTTTGGTTCACTTCAATTTCGGTAGCTTCCTCAAATCTTTTTTTTTGCGGTTGTGCCGCAATCGTGCTGACAAACTCGCGCGTTAACGCTCTGCGAGATTTAATGTTGTTATATTGTGACCAAAGATTATAGGAACCGAGATAATGACAAACTGTTCGCAAAAACGTGAGTGTCTTTTACTTGTTTTTAATAATAAATAAGGTTATTTCTGACATTTCATTCTAGTTAATTTAAATGTTGACAAATGCAAATTGATTGACCTTGAACAAGAGAGTGCTTTTATCAATTCCATTATTTTACATAATCTCGTCTAAAAAAATCATGTAGTACGGCTGTGATGGACAACTCATCAGAACATAGTGTTTACGATCAAAGTCGCCTGCGAGGATTGGGTGCTAAATGTGATATTTTGGCTCTTTGTCGAGGATATAGATCATTGACGACCCAGTATGACCATAAAGTGTACCAATGCCATGTATATCGACTGCTCAGTGTCAGAAGGGGGTAAGTGCAATAGCTGCCGTGAGTAGCTGCCATGTGTAGAGATACAATATATGTGTGTAAATTGCCCTATGTTCACCGTGCAGCGATTACACTTACACACTTCTGGCACTGAGCAGACGATAGCAACACTACGTTGGCCCAACGTTTGTCGAACGTGAGTGAACTGACCTTTCTACGTTGGGCCATCGTTGTTTTTCGACGTTGGCCCAACGTGATTTTGGCCAGGCGCCCAACCCCCAATACGTTGGGCCAACGTCGATCCAACTTTACCCCAACCGGATATACAGATGTAATTTGTGACGTTGGATCAACATCAAATCTTTGATGTTTGGCCAACGTTATTAATCCATCAATTGTTTCGATCCAAATGTCGCCAAATTCATACGGGAGATCGAGGAATATGCTTCAAGAATTAGGGAGAGTGGGCATTATGTATCCTAAACCCTGGGCGCCATAAAAGGAGTGCGGCAAAAATTTGCTTTTTTCGCCGGATTTATTCAATTTCTACAGCGAGTGGATACTGTGAGAACTATAGGATTTTACAAGGAGTAAGGATTGGTGGGGGGAAATATTAATAATCTAAGGTATGCAGATGACAAATAGTCAAAAAAAGTTGTGACTGAAAGTGAGAAGAAAGGACTCTTTGATCAAATGTAAGAAAACTGGTAGTTACAAAACAGGAGGATGTTCCTTAAAAACATTAATATTAAAATCCATGAGGGCAATCTGAAACAAGTTGATGGGTTAAGCTATCTGGGAAGCTGGATCACATCAGATGGGAGGTTGGTTGAATGAGAGTACGAAATAATGTAGAGCTGCACTTATAGGAATTGCTATAGAGGTTTTCACAAACTTTAAAATAATCATGCTTTTAAATCTTTATCTTTCAACTTAACCATAAAAGTTTGAAATGAACCTGAGCTGATAGTGTTAGGATAACACCAAAGTAGCGGTATTCATTAGTGATTTTAAGATCAGTATTGCCATAAGTAAATGTGAAGTTTTCAATGAGATGACCTTTTTTACTGAAGATAATGAAGTTATAGACTTGTTAATATTTACAGAAAGCTTTCATTTTAAACAATAATTATTTAGAATATCAAGTGCTTGTTGGAGACATTGAGCACTTTTAGACAAAATGACAAGATCGTCATTATAAACAAGATAAACGCTACTCATGAAGCAATGTTGGGTGACATGGGTTATCAAAGGTTTATGGATGTCACTAGTAAAAATATTATAAAACATTGGGCTGAGGATACAGCATTATATGTTACAGCAAAACTAACTGAAGAGTACATATCACGGATTCTTATCAAGTGACCACATATAAATCAATAGGCCGAAGTTTTTATGTAATTGCAAAAAAATTAAAATTTTACTTTCATTGCCAGTTCAGAGTAACTAGGATTTAGCTATGCTTTATTTGGCAAACCAGGATCCAACAAATTAGTGCTGTATTTTTCTGGAATGGGTAGTAGATGTGCTCATAACTCATAAAGTTACAGTACGATTTTCCCCTTTACGTACTGTTTAAGAGTTGCAGACTGTACAGTATATTATATTGGAAGACTATTCTTTGGAGAGTAAATTAGATCTACTTGCTTTGTCTACATCTAGACAAGTTAAGAAACGTTCAGATATTTGCCTAAATTATCAAGAGAAGACTTAGCTCATTTTCAGTCGCCTATAGCTCACGACTCAAGTATCAATTTTCCGTTAACCTACATCATACAATCTCTTGAAGGCTTTCCTATGGAGAACAAATCAGATCTTCAATCCAGAAACTATTAAAAATCCCGCTAATAAGACATTTTCCATGACATTCAAATAAACGTGTTATCCAAACAATCTCGGTCTAAGTCTGATTCCAAATCGAGTTTCAACTTACTTATTGCGTTTCAATTTAAAGGTGTTTTTACTAAAAACTTGACTTTAACATGAAATATAAGTCGTGGTCGCATTTAGTAACTAGCCGATAGCCAGTCCAAGTATCTTGTTGTTCTCTTAAGAGAATCAAATATATAATATCAATAGACCTCGTCCATTTTATACAGGTTTTATTTGTTTATCTAACCGGTTTTTATCGGTTACGTAATAGACGAGTCAATTTTAATTTAAAATAATGGGCGCACCTAGACAAAAATATATCCATAAAGGTTAAAAAATGGTAATTGTACTCCTCTCATTACTAGAATTCAGATCAAGTATAGTTTGACCAATGTACAGTTCTTGTGTTATGACCAAATGTCAAATTGTTGTCACCACCAATGTACAGTTCTTGTGTTATGACCAAATATCAAATTTTTGTCACCACCATTGTCCACAGGGGTAAGAAAAATAATAAGTGCGTCGACGCGATTGAGATCAAAGTGGTCTCAAGTTGTACCGCTTGGAATAACATTTTAACCAAAAAATATTTGCTTATATACCAAACATCAGAAAAACTCCCTTATATTATTACTACTTTCACAATATATGTAATCTGGGAATTCCCAAGAATAACAATAAAATTAATCTTTCACATTACATCACTTCCTGTGGATGTTTCCAAAATGATGTCATGTCCACGCCTTACATTGCATTTTCACATCCACGCAGTTCATAGAACAACGAAAATTCTTACATAAGTGCAAATCATGTGTTGTTCTTTGCCAGGAGGACTCAACCTGATTTTACAAGTATATTCGATCAGGGCACTTCCCCGATTCAATAACCAATATACAAACCACAAAATAATTAAGGTACCATTATGCTCACCCCTGTATATTCTAAACATAACCCGATAATGTTAGAATACCATTAAGCTCTATGTAAGACCTCCTTTGTTGAAATTGGTTGAGATTTAAAGAAACGGTGTTCTACATGATGCAGTCATGTCTACAGTAGAATTCATCTCGACCTTTGCAGGACTTAACCCCATTAAAAGCTATTAAACCAAGATAACACTCATTGAAACAGCTCAACTGATTAAATCGGATCTTCTCTGGTTGTGCACAAGTGTCTGTTTTCATGTGCGATATCGCAATAAAGCTGGTATTCATAGCTTCAGTTGGGTAACCGATTATAAAGGAAACGAAAGGAAACAATGGTATGTGTGGCTTTGTTCACGAAATGAGACAATGGCGTGCTTTTTGTAAACCAGCATTCTTGAAAATGAGCAACATAATGATTGTTGACTTAACACGGTTTGGAAATAATTTCTTCATATTTTTGGTGTTATCTGTCGTTTACATGTCCTTCCTAAAACACAAAAGTACGACCTTCTCCAAACACCTAAATTAGCTAAAATTTAGGACATGTTACAAAACTATATTGTCTAGAATTTTAGAAGAGTACTTTTAATATTGGCCGGTTATTTTTCACACAGCGACGTTAACTAGGCAATGTACTATTACCTATAACATTAACTAAAACACCAAAGTACGAATATTTCCAAACATCTAAATTAGCTAAAAATTTAGGACATGTTAAAAACTATATTTTCTAGAACTTTAGAAGAGTACTTTTAATATTGGCCGGTTATTTTCCACACAGCGACGTTAACTAGTCAAAGCCCCATACTTTTAACGTAGGGCTATTTGTAGAGGAGGTCACGCGTCAATGGGAAAGAGCACTGTGTATTGTGTATAGGAAAACGGACAGTAACTGCAGTATGAAAAGCTAAGAAAGTAACGAAATCAAAAGTTGCACTTCTATGTTCTAATCGATGGAAAGCACTGCGTTAGTTTTAATGTGCTAATCAGTGGAAGCATGGCGCTAGTTCTCTTGTTCGAGAAGGCTTTGTGTACAAATCATTATGACATGCAATGGAGCAAACTGCAACTTTTAAATTTGCATATTCCTTGAAATTTGGATCATCTTTATTTCTTGAACGATTTTAATGAATGAGGTCTTAAATCCCAGCTAAAAGATGCACATATTGGCTGCTGATTCTAATTGTGACATCTCTGTTTAGGATATACAGGGGAAAAATAACTGGTGCCTTAATGTTGCGCTCTGTATTAAAGTATGTCACGCCTTAACATACCATATTGAGTGTTGCAAACATCCGTAGCCAAAATCACCAGCTTATATGCCCATTGGCGGATAGAAAAATATTTCAAGCATTAAACACGTGCTTGTAAATGTGTAATGTGCCTTTGGAGATATTTGACAGTCGATATATGCGTGGTTCAACTTGTCTTTGTTTTCTACTAACTTGTCCACCATAAAACGCGCAAACATAATGCTCCTCATGCAAGCTCAGGTTTTACCAATGCCCGGAATATATCACGCAATATAAACATTGTCCTCATAATTCTAATAAAACTCACATTTCTTATCTCATCTGATTTCAACTTTATATGGCTTTAGAAATTTCTTCTATGCTATAGTTATATATAGCCATGCGTTGTTGAGCACTGATGTAATATATTACAATTATGTTATAATCCATTCAATAAAACCCGTGCATTATATAGTTTAGCTTCGTTTTAGCAATGATACTGAAAACAAGTATCTAATACAAAACTTGCAAGAACTAATAATATTACTAGGTGTTACCTACATGTATACAATAATCAGTACCATAAAAAATAAATGAAAAATGATGATATCTTAACATCTGTTGCTTGTTAATCAGGTGCAATGAAATCTGTATTGTATTACACCCTATTTGCGTGTATATTGAGAAATAACGTAAAGTATATTGAACCCGGTAAGTCTGTAGAATATCCATGAATAACGAGGTATCGATGTTGCCAACATATTTTAATGTCTCAGACAGATATGTCGATTTGGATTTCGAAAATGTATTTTTAGCTTTGATTCAATGAGACTCAAAGAAGAAGTGATCGATATGGAAACAGACCAGATATAGAGGGACGGAATAAGTGTACAAACTTTCGTAAATAAACACTACACAAAAGTATTGCAACATTGCTAAAAACAGATGAATTCCGCAAACTGTAAGTTTAACATTGATCCAATATCATGTTGATTTTACATGATGTACTGGATGACTACTTTATGCTATTAGATGCATGAAATAAGTAAGATTGTGCTAATAAATGAGAAGAAAGGTGTCACGTGTAGTGGTGACATCATGAGCCTAGTATGCCAGGGCTCAGAAGAACGGAAATCCGTCTGTTGAATGCAGAGACGAAGATATGGTTGTCCGGGATGGTTGTGACGGGTGGAAATAGTTACCTGCCTTAGAAGACAAAGATCCTTCTAGGTCTGTGGGAATCAGAAGAAAGAAAGCTCACGTGGCTAGACAATAAGGCATCGGATGACCTTAAATCACACCAAAACAGTATCGTGTGTGTTCATTACATGTATAAATGTCATTATGCATCGTGTGTGTTCATTACATGTTTAACATGTTTAAATGCCATTATTCTTTATGGAGTTATACCACTTGACCATTGTAATTGAAATTCCTGAGTCCCCCAATCTTTGAAGACGCTCCCCATCTTTGACTGATATTTTTGTCCAATTACCACATCCTTGCAAATTTCTTCCATAACCATTGTCCTGATACCTTGCAGAAACCAATTAAATTGGTGACCATTCTAAAAGCATCAGGACATTTTGTGGACTAAGTTTCTTCGTCTCTGTATTCAAACGGATTTCCATTTTATCGCCATTGTATGCACTGTAATAGGCACATTATGTTATCACAAGTGACACATTCCGTCTCATTTAATAGCCTAATCGCACTTATTTCATGCAATGAACATTTGAAATGCACAGGATATTGGAGCAATGTTTAACTGACAGTTTGCGGAATTCTTTTTCACCAATGTTGCCATACTTTTGTGTAGTGTGTGTACAACACGGGTTGAAGATTACTATTATTTTACCATGTCTATCACAACAGTATATTTTATGTGAAGGTTACATTAATGCGATACATTAAGGGGGTACTGCACCCCTGCCCAATTTTGTGCCTATTTTTGCATTTTTCTCAAAAATCATAGCGTATTGGGGACAAGTAAGATATGTATATTATAGGGGCAAGGACTACGGCACTGGAAATTTTATTTCAGTACAGACAACAGTTGTGGAGTTACAGTCAAAAATGAGGGAAAACCAATATTTAATTAATAAATCAATAAGTACTTACTTTGAGCTGCTGAATTTTCAGTACAGAAGTTGTAGTCCTTGCCCCTATAATATACATATCTTTCTTGTCACCAATGTGCTATAATTTTTGAGGAAAATGCAAAAATAGGCGCAAAATCGGCCGGGGTGTAGTACCCCCTTAATGATTTAAACATTATCCTTTAATGAGAAGTATGAAGAGTGTACAATATACTAGAGAGTTTACGAAATGCGGTTCAAAAGCACAAACTTCAACGTCTAGAGGATTATAGAGGATTTTCTTTTCAAAACCATTATGCCATGAAAACCTCTAGATGTCGAAGTAAACGCGAAAATCATAAGTGAGCAGTAAATTATGCACGAAAATCTATGTCAATTTATGTAAAATAGTTTCCATATTTCCTAATGCAGTAAGTTATGTATGAACCTTTTTGAAAACTTTATGCAAAACATTTTAAACTGAATGTTATTTAAGTGTTTACAAAAATATTTGCCCAAAATATAACGAAAATAAATTTCTAAATTCTTTTACAGTTTAATCTATTTCTTTCATTACAGCGTGACATAATATTGATTCTTTCATTATAGCGTGACATGATATTGATTCTTTCATTACAGCGTGACATAATATTGATTCTTTCATTACAGCGTGACATAATATTGATTTTAGAATGACATCTAAAACACAAGGCCAGCTCACGCATTTAAAAAACAAAGAGCAGTTTATATTTAGTTGGATTTCATAACGGATTAACACTTATCGTCGCTATCCCCCTCCCGTGGTTTCTATAGGTGTTTTAAAATGTCAGATATTAATTTTGTACAATCAATATGTATATAGAACGCGGTTAATATGGTCTACTCTATACGAAAGAGGTTTATCGTCAAGGCTTGGTTCATGTATGTCTTGCTTTTGCACGATCATTGTTATATTGTAATATCTAATATATTAAAGTAGCCTATATAATTATTATGTCTGGGATTATTATTTTTTTATTCCTGTATGCATGTAAAATCAGCGGTTTTTTTAAACTAAATAGATTGAGCTTGACGGAAATTGCTGTTTGTCTGGAAAAACAAATCACTGATGCCTGATGGGATCATAGTAGTTGACCACTTCCGGCCGTCCTCACCGTGCTAGAGGGCGTTTTTGCTCTCTTCAGCCCCAGACAAACAAGCACCTAGACCAATGACTTTGGTTCGCGTAGTGAAGCTAACACTGCTTAGCAACGACTTTGACAAGGACGCATACCCGGACGCAAGCAAGCAGATATGTTCGCGTCTACGGAACATGTTACATTTGACGCGAGCGATAATGGAGCAGCAATCACGCAAACGAGCGCGTCTTTCTCTCCAGACATGAACGCTTATTTCTCCGCGTCCAACCACCCGACCAAAATCACCTTGGATACGTGGCTTCACCTACTGCCACGGTCAGGGATGGGCAGTCGTAGGTCTAGGTGGTATGTCTATGTCTTCAGCAGGTTCGATTCGCTAAACTTACGACACCTTTATGTGGTGATGACCTCAATCTCTTTACCCGAGTATCAAGAGTTGATGTAAATTATTCATAACCGATCGATACGTTACCTTACTTTGTTGAGGTCAAGCCAACATAATTGGCCATAGATTTGCGTTGCTAATACAAAAACCGCGAATTTGGTGTCATTCCCTTCTCCCCTTTGCCAACGCGCGGCGCACAGTAGACTTTCATCTTCAGCATGAGAAGTAGTGGACAATTGCCATCTCTGTCGCACACGCGATCGCCATAATTAAAGCCATATTACAACACTTGCTTAGAAGGACGCCCCAATATTTTTCAAATATTAACATACCCTGCAAATATCAAGACTTGAGGTGCTGTAGTTTTGTCAAAATTCGAGATTTTGAATACAACGCAGGAACCGTCGTTTTTTTTATTACGATGGAACACTTAATATATTATTTGACTTATAACATAGTATAAAAGCCTCCGATTTTCTCAAGCATCTCTCTTGACCGAAAACAAAACGATTTACATATAGACGCCCCGATAACATCCTTTCTGCAATCCCTGAACAAATATAGCAGAAATAGGTCAACATTTAGCTAGGCCAGGAAATCCTCAATAGCGTTGAGTTCAGATGAAGATCGTAATAGTATTAAATGCGTGTAGGCCTTATTGGAATTTCTCTTGCTCATTACATCAACTTCTGTATAATGCCGTAAGATTTTATAAGGTACCACTCAGCTAGCGCGGGAGGATCTAGGATGAAGTGTAATTGAAAACGTACGTTCAACAAAAACCTATATGTGACCCAATTAATCAAAATGAGGACGTTGTCGCCAAAGTTGTTTTTGAGTTGTTTTCATATTCTTATGCTCCTTAATCTTTAAATACCCTATTATTGTCAACTATAACCTGGCATTCAAATGTATGTAACATTTTTATGGCGTTTACATCAAATTTTAGCTGATTGCATGCTATAAGGAGGTATTAACCTGACAAGTTAGTTTCACGACATTTTGCTTGATCGGGTCACATATGTCTGGTGACAAATGCCAAATAGCTAATGTGGACTGAGTTGTGCACGTACCTCAAGTTGTTTTTGAGTTGTAAGCTTATTTACTTTTCAGATTCGTATGTTCCTCATTATTTAAATATTTTCTACTATCATTTGACATTCAAATTATAAATGTCCATTGTATTCATTCCACAGAACATAGTTATTCTTGTTTATATCATGATATTGTAGTATATCGTATATAAATCCCTGCTATAATATATTTCAGTTCTTTTAATTGACCAGACTATTATAATACGTATTATTTAGTATTATTCGAAGGGGATTGCGTTTTTTCCCTAGGCGCGCATTATAGATCACACTAAACAGAAAACATAAATTAGTTTCTTGATATACCCAACCAATTAAACTGAGCAAATCAACTACTTAAGAAAGTATAATTTTTTTTTTCGATTATCCTTCTACCATAACAACGAGTTCGTAATGAATCTGTACTAATTTATCTTGAAATATATACAGGGTGTCCTCCAAAAAAAGAGGCCCCTCATTGCGCCTCATTGATCAAATATATTTTGGTATGTAAAGAGACCTTGAGTCGTTAGCTTTACTAAACCAAAACAATTATATCAATCGGCTCACAACTTTTGAAGATATGCTCTTTTAAAGAAATGTACCTGTTTTTCACTCTGTCCACGGAGAAGGTTTGACTACTTCAAAGATTGAAAAGGAGTACACATACCATGCATGAATATCAAACATTCCTCAATGATAACTTTATTTATGGAATGGGCTTTATCGGTGGGTTTATGGGCAATGGATTTTGTTAATAGTGTCATTAATTTGTGGGTAAAATGGATGCCGAATGGGACTTCTTGTGCTTTACTTACAATTACTTATTTTTTCTTGGTTATTTATGCCTTTTTGTTTTATTATGTTTCTTACTTTGTTGTTTCTTGCTTTCTTTTTTTATTTACAACATAAGTCATTTCTCTTTTTAGGATAAAAGGTCTTTGGTTCTTCTGAAGTGAGTTTACTGTGCTGCTCTACCCTCTACCTGGTTGCCTCCTTGGCGAATACAGGTTTTAGACCTGGTCCTCATTGCATCAATTGCGTTGCGTACCATCCTTGTGCGCCGGATACTTGCGAATGCATTCAGTTATACGTTTGCGAAGATCTTGGATTTTGCCACAAAGGAAAAACAATCAAGTGGTGTGAGGTCTGGTGATCGTGCAGGCCACTCCACAGCATGAGCCATCAAAACCACTCTGTTTGCTATCCGTGGACAGAGTAAAAACGGGTACTTTTATTCAAAAGGGCATATCTTCAAAAGTTGTGAGCCGATTGAAATAATTGTTTTGGTTTATTAAAGCTAACGATTATAGGTTTCTTTATATACCAAAATATATATAATCCACTTTGCAGAAATAGGAGAAAAAGAGGGCGCAATGAGGGGCCTCTTTTTTTTGGGACACCCTGTAGAATAGTTGGGGGCTGGTAGTCTCTACCACTAGTGGAAATTTAAAATGAGATGAGAATTTCAAAGCGATGAGAATTGGACAAACCTTGAGGATTGAAAATTTTCTCATTTTTATGAATGTTCTCATCCAAATGAATGAGAAATAATAGTTAACCTGTCAACAATCTGTCACAAATGGTTGTTTGACACTGAAATTAATGTGAGCTTCAATTTTCTGACAAAGAATTATTACAATTACTTTGTTTTAATGCAAAACACCATAGGGTATTTTATTTGTATAATTTCCAACCTATTTTAAATCCCCTCCCTCCCCCACCAACCAATGTTGGAGCAAACTTATAGCAAATTTAAAAAATGTGGCATTTGGTATACAACATTGAATAAGGGAAAGTCATTGAGCTGTGGAAGTGCCCAGAAAATGTGTACTTGATTGTAGTAACTGCAAGAAGAAGAAGAGGGGAAGAAGTGGTCAAGTGCCAAAATACTATTTTGAGAAAATTGGGTTTAAAGTTTAAAAATATATCTGCAGATCACAAACTTTACTATTTTGGACTAAAACTTTCAGGAGTAATTATATATTCAGTATAATTTTTTTGCAGCTATAAATTAACACCCTATCACTTTTTCTATAATCAAAAACCAATATCTTGCACTTGAGTCCTTTTCTACTATAATCATTGGTTTGATTGAAACAAATGGATTTTTCTCAAAATTGAATGGCAATATAAGTTAGAAGTATATATTTTTGGAACGTCCATATAGAGAGGAACAATTTGATGTATCATTATTGTAAATTGGATGGTGCTAAAAATTGAATTTGAAAGTCCAAATAATGGTCAATTTCTCACATTAGTAACAAAAACCTTATCCCTCAAATGTCTTCTGAGTAAATGTAATTCCACCCTCAGATACTCGTCGTGCTTGTGCCAATTAATCATAAGACTTTACTTCCCAATTCAAATATTGTACGTCGCCATCATCCCTGTTTATTTCATTACATTGATCGCTTTCCCATCATAATTGAATCCAATTCGACATGTTCGAGGCATTTACAAATGTACTTAAGTATTGTTTTAACTAATTATCAGAATTATTGCACTTTATGAAAAGCTGAACATACGCATATACGGTAAATGTTTGACATTGATGGTCGAATGAGTCAAGTTTGTACATTATCATTGGCGCCATTTTTATGATTATTGACTGTCAGTTAATTAAAGGTTTATTTCCCCGAAAGTAATTGCTAAAAGGTTAGAGATAATAGTACTACATTTTCAAAATTTAAGATGTTCCTGTGCATATTGGGTTGAGTCACTTTTACGCTATTTGTAGTACATTGCAGTCCTTAAACGGCATTTTTGTGGCCATGTTTTTTTAAAAAGCGCCCTCTATCTTTGCATTTTATTTACAAAAGTAGACTTGAGTCTATATTACACCATATTTGCAAATAAAATGAAATAAAAAAATCTATCCATTACTTCAAATTACTATTCAAATTTTAAGGCATTTTGGCGGCCATTTTGAAAGAAAATGCTCTATCAATGCTTTTTATTTTGCAAAAGTAGTTAATGTTTCACCATATTTGCAAATAAAATAAAATAAAAGAATCTCACAATGACTTCAAATTGGTATTTGAATGCCATTAGATGGAATTCTGTTTAACCCAGGGTAGACATTTTTGCAGACAACCTGATTTGAATTCCCATGTGGGTATAAAGATTTCCAAAAAAAGTTGTCTTACAAAATCCCTAGAGGGGCAGGGTTTCGTTTCCTAGCCTAGGGTATTTATGTTTTTGTTGTGCAGTAAGCGATGTGTCGAGAAACTGCGTTCTTATCTTATCTCATTTACAAATTAATGCAAAAAACTGTACATGCTTTACGTGTTGGCCTATTGCCTACACCAATTGTGATAGGATACAACATCCATAATGGTACGATGGTATAAATAATAATAATAATAATAATAATAATAATAATAATAATAATAATAATAATAATAATAATAATAATAATAATAATAATAATAATAATAATAATAATAATAATAATAATAATAATAATAATAATAATAATAATAATAATAATAATAATAATAATAATAATAGAGCTGCTGTGGTCTTGCTTGGAATAAACGTAAATGTAATGAATTTGGCAGAGTGACGAATCCAGAATGATAAAACTTACTTCCCGACGTATATATTGAAATTTTGATTTGGACAAATCGCGCGTAAGTGAGATTAATGAATTTGACAAAGAGATGAATCGTATACTTAGTTGTACAAATCAGGTTGATCTATTGTATAGTACAGCTGGAATCCCCAAATGTTCTACATTATATGCCTTATACTGTTATATTTCATAACAATGGATAGTCTTAGGTATCTTCTATCCAGTGATACCAAAATAAGTACAGCCATTCACCACATGATAAACTATAGCGTAATTACAAGAAATTGGGAAATCACAGAAAATTATACACAAAATCCAGGACAATATTGTTGTTTCTGCTTTAAAATCCTCGAATTCAACCGGAGTTTTGTTAAATATTACAGGGATGACTAATTTTAACTTGTATAATAAGTTTGGAGTCTATAGCCTTTAGGTTATCAAATTTTATCAAACTGTTGCGATTTGGTAGTTCACAGCATCTTGCAAATGGTAGTGAAATTTGGCAGAAATTGCATTGATCATTAATAGCGCGAGTGTGTAGAAAAATTCAAGTATCACATATATACTTTTGTAGGTCCTATAGTTCTTGGGTTATGTTGTAAAGAGGGCTGACACATCAACACTTTTGTAAAACGTACATAACTCATTTACAACAATAAATCAAGTTTTCAAATTACATGATATGTAGAATATACTTTTGGAAAACATCAAAGTGTTATTTTTCAATAATATATTTATTTAGATAATGAAAATCGATACATATTCCAATGGGACCAATTTAAGGCTACATTCTCTTTTTGGTCGAAATGTTTGGCGGGAAATAATCCCGCGAAAATGTTAAAGCAATTTTTCAACAGCTAAATTAATGAATTAATTCAATGAAATTAATGATGCATATCTGGTAGATTAGATCATAACTTTCAGAATCTTGAATCTTTGATCAAAAACATGTACTCGGTAATTATTTTGAAACTCGAGGCTATAGCTCTTCTCAAATTAGCCCCAAATCAGTCTCTATTATATATGCGTGTAGAAAATCCCAACGGGAATAATAGGACGTTGTTTGCGGACCGTAAGATTTGAATTCATTTCACAATATTTCTATGGTTAGAATTTTAACCTATCAATACCAGACTTTTGAAGCCATTCGGATTCATAAATATGTGATTTTCTTAACAAATAATTAGTACGCTTACCATTCTGCAACACTTCCCGGCACCATTCAGCATCTGCTGACAGCCAACATTTTGGCTAAAAGCAGTCCCTTCCTATTGCATTTGTAAACAAAATATGTCTCAAAATTACGCGCAGTATGAGTACATAACGGCACAGCGAGGAAATGAAGAGAGCTATTTACATTATACAGCAGAGACACTGAAATGAATACCCGGGATTGATACACGTGAATGTGCTATGCACGATTTGATATTCAGACGATAAATCTTTGGATACCGGGGTAGAGAATGATGAATATCTCCCGTAATTGATTTAGTCTAAAGGTGATGACACTGTGCAGGGGCGTATCTATTGTGAGCTACTATGCATGGTAAATTATATATTCCCGTGACCGCATTATGTCAAGTAGGTGCATACAAAAGCGCCGTATATTCAGGTGCGAAGTTCGCTCCCCTGGTTTTGACATAAATTACAACGACATCGTGAATGACCCAGTGTTTTTACTTATTATTAGAAAATTAAGACCAACAACAACAAAAAAAGTTTGTTTCCTGTAGCGAGCATTTCGTTTTTGACGGATTAAAAATGACGGATGGATTAAAAATAAATCTAAATAAAAAGCTGCATTTCGCATTTGTCTTGTTAGACCTGCCACAGGAAACAAACATGTTTTTATTGGCCTAATCGTCGTTTCTTGCGAATCATAAGATTTTAATTCAACATAATTAATTTGTATGAAAAGAAATTCAAACAGAGAAGTAGGGTCGTATGTCTTACTATGACTGTATTTCAACCAAAATATGATTTTCATTACACTAGAAACGTGTTGATATGTATTATGTTTGAAAATCGCCAGGATTTAACCAGTCATAGGCATCGCCTGTCACTCTTTAGCGTTCATAGTGCCTTGGCAGTGGTTCGAAACCTGGCGTGAATTTTTAAAAGTATTTTTTATTCTTGAATGCAAGACCCTCGTCTGTGTTGTATTGTTGTTGATTAACCGTTAATTTATACGTTGTATGTAAAAAATGTACTTAGTTATAACTTCCCCCGATCAATTTCCGTTTCGAAATCGTAATGCAGTAAAATCACAAATAAAATAATAGATATCAGTGACACAAATCCTCGGTGCTGTTTGTTAATTAAACATTATGTACTCAGAGACTATGTTACAAATCCGCAAATGCTGTTGTACTGCATCATTTCGGGGAAATGAGCTTTTTGGGAGTTATGAGTTCTTGGCCTAGAGCCTCATTATTAACGATAGAGTAATCATGACAACCTTACATATATGATAATAATCTTGATAGTTCTGCTTGAAATGCATTCCATATTATCATAATCCCGGGGAAGCCTGATGTGACACTTTGAATCATCTATGATTGTTCTTTTAGAATCGATTAATTGGGTTACCTAGATGTTTAAGATGTTAGATTTGAAATGAGATACCATGAGTTTCTGTGAATGTTCTAGATGTCTCTTTAATTTATTCAGTGTTTTATTGACGCAGGATTGTGACAGTATTTATGTTTATGACAGAAAACTACACTAAGTAAAAACAGAAAAGGTAAATGTGACACAACACCCAATGGGGGAATAGCACAAAGTTAATAATTGCAAGTTTAACCCTTGAACTACGAGGGGTGGTATTTTATCCGTCATAAAAAAAACTCACGCGTTTACGCCCAAACGACCTAAGGTAATCGTAGATACATCCTTTACGCTCATTTGGTGATAAAAGTTTCACCCGATCCCTTACCTGCGGGTAGGACCGGCCATCAAAGATGACCGGGGGGTGAGGCCCCAATAATTTTCAGTTTGCTCTTGTGAAATTGTTTCAAGAGCTACTGACTTTTTACTTATTAGTTACATGTAGATGAAAATAGTCATTTTCTTTTATATTTAGCAGAAAATTCGTTTTTTGCCTAGACTTTTGTACATAGCCAGAATTTCCCAAATTTGCAAGGGCGCCCTCACATTATGCCGTAATAGCGACATTATTTGGGAATGTTTGTACTTATTTTTATATCACCGGCTAGAGGAGACCCATAGCTATCCATTAGTACCAAATATAATAGTATACGACGTTTATAATTGCAAATTAAGGAGCGGGTCGCAACAACCTCCCTCTTAGTAGTTCGTGTTACAAAATATGGCTCAGTAGTTCTAGGGTTAATAACATTACAATAATTATTAGTAATAATAGTGATATGGGGGTTTTAACTTTATTTATACCTTTCGGGTATACATTCGTGGATCCATGCTTTGGTTTCTTGCTGGTCAGTTTGGAACTAATGTACCACTTTTTTTTCATACAGTAATACTGTAACTCTATGAAAAGCCCAATCGGATATTGTAACAGCAACGATGAAATATACGCCAACGATGAACGTACATTCATTGCTGCTGTAGTATTGTCTTCATTGTTGCTGCTGTATGTTTTTATCGCTGCTGAATATGATTTTGGTTGTTGTCGAAGAATCGTTATCATTGTTGCACAGTGTCAACAGCCAGTGTTATAAATATAAACTTAATACTCCGTTGGTGAGCGACGGGCGATTGATATTTCACCGAACGCAAGAAAAGGAGGCCTACCGTATCTAATTGGCTAGAATCGATCGCTTTGTCGCTCAGAGGTGTAGTACAAACTCAAAATGGAGACATGTATTCAATTCGATTGAATCGATATTCTATTATTGACGCAGATAAAGAAAGTTGATCAATGTACATTGTATTATAGATACACACCACCTGGGTTTTACACGGGTTCCTTTGTATAATTCATTTCTCAAACAGTTGAAAATATCACAATTTTGACTTTGGATTTCAAAATCTTTACTTATAAAATGCAGTTAAAGATATCCACAGCAAACAGCAAGGCCCCGCTAATTAGTGTATTGCTTTTCGAGTTAGTGTACTGGAAACAAAACCTGCGTTTTACCTGAAAACAAATCGAATTTTCTATAATAGTAACACCATATGTGGTACTGATCATGCGCAAATCGTAGAATAGAAACTAAGCGGCTGGGCTATGGTATCTCATATCATGTAAATGGTATCAATTAGTAGGTTTTAGCGGGTTCGCCGTCGGACAAGTTTAGAACTGTCAAGCTTTCGTCAGGAGTAGCTCTGACTTCTTCAGGACAAAGTACCTAAGAATGAGACATGTAGACCGCCCCTTGTCTACTGATGACTCTGAAAAGAGCCGTTTGCTGAAGACTGCCCCTTGTCAACAGAAACTAGCAGATCTCGCCTATCTGCTGATTTTGTAAGTTTTGGTGGCTCTGAAAAGAGCCGTTCAATGAAGACTGCCCCTTGTCTACAGAGAACTAGCAGATCTCGCCTATCTGCTAATATAAAGGTTTTGGTGGCTCTGAAAAGAGCCGTTTGCTGAAGACTGCCCCTTGTCTACAGAAACAAGCAGATCTCGCCTATCTGCTGAATTTGTAAGTTTTGGTGGCTCTGAAAAGAGCCGTTTGCTGAAGACTGCCCCTTGTCAACAGAAACAAGCAGATCTCGCCTATCTGCTGATTTTGTAAGTTTTAGTGGCTCTGAAAAGAGCCGTTCACTGAAGACTGCCCCTTGTCAACAGAAAACAAGCAGACCTCGCCTATCTGCTAAATTAAAGGTTTGTTCGCTCTGAGGAAGAGCTGTTCAATGAAGACTGCCCCTTGTCAACAGAGAACATGAAGACTGCATATACTGTAATAGAAGTATACGGCTTACCAGGAACCGTTTGGCCACTCATGGACCAATTGATTGATTGTATGCACGATGAGCGTTTATATCAGTTAATTGCGGACGTGGTACAGGCCGGAAGGTGTCTCAAATGCTACAGGGGAAGAGAGGACAAAATAATGGCATCATGTTTTGTACCCATGACGCTTCAACACTAAAGCCGTTACTAGGTGCTGAAGTCGATGGTTCCGTGGACATTGAGGCCAGCCGAAACCTCTGGAAAACAACTTCAAGATCGGAACTTGAAATGTGAGAACAATAAACCAAGGAAATGGGACATTCTGACCAGACAACTTGACAGAAACGATCTTAATCTCGCAGCAATCTCCGAAATGAGATGGACAGGTAAGGGCCACTTCACAACACCCAACATCCATGTAGTTCGCCTACAAGGAACATCAATGAATATTTCTGTGCTTCAAGCCTATGCACCTACCTCAACATCAACAGAAGAAGGAATCTATGATGATCTCCAGAAGGCGATAGATGACATCAACAAGAAAGACGCAACCATCGTCACATGATATTTCAATGCGAAAGTTGGAGGGGAAAGTACCAACAGTAATGTGATGGGAAACTTTGGCTAAGGAGAGCAGAAAGAAAGAGGAGAAATGCTACTTTATTGCTGCCAAGACAACCATCAAATCATCCTAAATTCAAGGAGGCTCTACACATGGTCATCACCAGATCATACCATAAGGAACCAAATAGATTGCATCCTGGTCCAGAAGAGATGGCGATCTAGCTTCATGGCTGCAAAGACCTACCCAGGAGCAGATTGTGGATCAGACCACCAGCTGCTTGTATCAACCGTGAAGATGAAGTTAAGAAGAATTAAGTGTCAAAAAGTGCCAAAAAATATGACGTAAGCAAGATCAGTGATAGCTATAGAGTAGAAGTGAGAAAAAAATTAAAAAAATTATTGGAAGATGATCCTGAAGAGTCTACACTAGAGGAACTGTGGGAAGACACTGCTAGAACGCAAAGAGTAAGAAAAAGCCATGGCTTACAGGAGACGTTTTCAATCTAGCTGACCAATGACGGAAGGTTAAAGGATTTGATAAAGATGACCTTCGCTAAGAATACCGTGATATGAGAATCAACAAGTACAGCCTGTCTCAAAAAAAATTGTGCAAGTGAAAAGTGCCCTCTTTGGCGATTAGAAAATACCGTTGTGACATGATGCTTACACCAACGTCAAGGGCACAGTCTTAGCTCTCAAATACCGTTTGTTCTGTTCAATTTGCTCTTTTTAATCTCGAGATATATTTAGTTAAGAACGAAGGGGTAAAATCACAATTGTGCCACTTTTACTAGGGAATAGGGCTGTACATGTAAATCAATGATAGCTGATGTTGATGCGTCTAATGCACTCCCCCTTCGGGGGCTCGTGCATTAGACGCATCAACACCAGCGCGTGTGCATTATTTTGTCTAATTTTATTATTTTGTCAAATTTCATGAACTTGTCAAAGTTCATTAACCTAAGTGTGTAATATTTGTATGTCTTGAATGAGAAAAAGAACAGCATTTACAATGGTAAAATCATTGATATGCACATGTATTTAATTTTACAGCAGAATGTGAAATATTTATTTATCGTTTAATTTGTCGTAAGTGGAAAAAGAGAATCATTATACCTTTATCATGATAAAACATTAAAAACAATTTTGTATTGTTGTGTAATTGATGCATTCTTTTGATTTCACGAAGGAACTCTTGATAAACTTGATGCTATCATTGATATACATGCACAGCCCACTTCCCTAGTAAAAGTGGCACAATTGTGATTTTACCCTTTCGTTGTTAAGTAAGCATATCTCGAGATTAAAACAAGCAAATTGAACAGACTAAACGGCATTTGAGAGCTAAGACTATGCCCTTGACGTTGATGTAAGCATCATGTCACAACGCTAATTTCTAATTGCCACAGAGGGCGCTTTTCACTTGCACAATTTTTTTTGAGACAGGCTGTAGATCAGGAAAGACAAAACTGATTTCATCAAGCTGAAGTGTGCTGAGGTAGAAAAGAACAGTGTAATTGACAACACCAGGGCTTAATGTTATAGAGGAACATGACAGCACCGTTACAGAGTAGGAAGAGATTAAAACCTTGGCCAATTAACTATATAGTTTGAGTGTCCATAGTGCAGTTACCCTTCATTTTCAAGACAGGATCACATATTAAAGTGTGCGACACTATGGAATATAAAAAGCAGGATATGGGTATGTTAAAAATTGAAATGAGGTATGGGGCTGGCTGGGGGTGGCTACGGGGCGTTATCTCAAGGACAATATTGTTCAAGGTTGCGCCGCAGGCTTACAAAGAAACAATAGCAATCAAGCTTAAACTTTAAATTAGCACCCGATAGAGGGCAGGGCCTGAAGAATGAGGGAAATTATGGGGTAAATATTTAACGGAATAAACTGCATAATCATATTATTTAGATTTATTCCGTTAAAAATCTTATTTTAACTTATCAAATTACTAGTTTTTATATTCTATGGTGTCAAATATTTAATATGTGATCCTGTCTTCTGGAGTACAAGAGTATACTCTCACATGATACTTAATATGTGATCCTAATACAGTATCTCATATTAGTTTTCATGTTCTCCTACCCACTATGGGTGGTTTATTTTAAAAGAATATCCGATAGAATGAAACGCGTATTAGAGGGCTGTCAATTTTTTTCTTCGGTTAAGAAAAGTTGCACTATTATTCTTGTTTCCAATACAATTTGTGAAATGTTTCGATCAAGTACATACATTGAATTTAAAATTTCAACTTAAGTATCAAATAGTTTTGGGTTAATAAATCCTTAAAATAGCTACGATACAAAAATCTGTATCCTTTTCTCATTTATAAGGACAACACTTATTTTACGAGGACCACATTTACTATACGGAAGCTGTAAATGGTAGTGTCTTCAAACTCAACATACTTATACATTGGAATGTGTATATTAATACCTTTTTTGATTTTTATACACCGGAAACGGCAAAACAATCGTAAAACAATATTACATGACAATATATGTGTATCCCTGCCACGAGATTAGCTCGATATGCAAGTGTTATACTAACAGATTGTAACTGATACTACATCAAATCACACAACAATATTTAACTTCTGTCTCAGCGCTGAAAGTTTAAAAAATAAAGATACTAAACCATTGTTTGTCACTTGCTATTTTCAAATCAATTACCAAGTGACATTTCCATACCAGGTTTAAAATACTTTCTTTGTATATATATTACAGATTTTCTCCATTTCCGCGACACCGAATCCTGATTTAATCTTTACTTCGCCTTCAACACATGGAACAATATATTGAAACAAATGAATGACCCTCGTACATCTTTATACACATATGTAAAAGCTTCACCCCTTATTAGTGCGTTTACTGCAAATACAGGGTGTCCTGAAAATCTCGATACCATTTTGAAAGAATTGGTATAGATGTTGAGAGTAGGTAGTTGATCTGAAAATGTGTTGTAAAATTATTGTATTGTTTTTGGTGTAATATACCCAAATGTTTTTAACCGTAGTTTATTTATTATATCTGTAGGTTTATATGTCAAATTTAGTGTCAAAATAATTGTACGAAATTTTCTATGCAAATATACCTTCATATTGGTTACTGAATACTAGAGTTACAAACAAGCACGATGCTATCGAGCAGATACATCAATTAACATGGTCAAGTGATCATGATCAATTCGCTGTATTGGCTAATTAACACAGTCAATTGGCTATTCCATTTCCTGGGATAATAAATAATATCCCAGGAAATCATATCATGTTAATGCTTCATTACTGCTCAATCAATATCCATTCAACTAGGATACGCATTAACTCTGCGAATTTCATCGCCTTCCTAGTCAAGGGCAGGCACGATGACTTTGTTTCTTCTTACCATAAACTATAAAACACATCATTAGAAAGCACACAACCACTTTCTAACACAGCCACGAGACACACTTGCTTCTGTCTTTTATACCAAAGTAGTAAAATTGGAAATTCGCAGCTATGATTTTACCTAAGATCCCAAAATAGACATAATTGAATTTGTTTTTCTGATCAAAGCGGGATTCCCCTAAAATGTCTTTATCTTGCATGATTACTTGAAAGGGGTTCCCATCTCTCATATCTCTCATCGTAAAGGGGGTGTCTGTGAAGAGATGTGCTAACCTGAGAATTTGGATTTTTTTCTAATGAAGCCCCGACTGACGCCATTTTTGCAAAAAGTACACATGTCTTTTATGAAAACATGTTTTTAAAACATAAACATTATAAACTGTCGATATACCTATACTGTGTAAATAATTATCATTATGATAAATCATGCATAAATATGCAAAAAAAATATATATACTCCATTAAGTGCACCTGGCTGAAATGACAGGATAGACTGTTGATTTGTATATTATTTGATGTCTATTCTGTCTACAAAAAACGTGTTGTAAGCGTGAAAAAAGTCCATAGGATGACCAATATTCTTCGTGTCTTCATCCTGTTTCAAACTTGGTCCCACTTTGGGAAGCTCCGATAAAAAAAAAGACTATGTAGGCTTTTTTAAAATTAGATGGACTTAAATTAGGAAGATGGATTTGGGGGGGGGGGGGCTGGGGTGAGATCCGCAACGCAGGGGAGTGTCTGAGGCAATGTGCCCTTGAGAAGTTGAATTGTTTTGTTTTTTCAAAATTAATTCCAAATTAAAGCCATTTGGTGCAACATTTATTTTTTACCAAATGTGTTTTTGAATATACACTATGTAGGATTAACATTAGGACGGCAAGATGGACTTTTTACGGGGACCTATAGCCGCGACGCAGCGAGTGTCTGTTTTACAAAATTATTATAGTTTTATATTTTAAAAGTGAGAGCTTGTGAGCTGATCCCAAAGATGCGGATCGACCTGAAATTGTAGGAGACGTATTCAAATTATGTCGCATAATTCAAATCTAGCCGTGAATGTCATTATTAACTTACCATACGATGGATGCGCAAAAAGATTAACCAAAATAGGTTGGCCAGTTAATTCCAGACTATTGCAGCCAAAAATGAAGGTGAAATATGGTGTTTCATGGGCCAGTGAACGAGAATCACGAACAATTTCACAATTTTACCCTATTTGGAACTACAACACGGTCATTTTCCAAGTTAAAAAGGATGGAAGCACAGAGCAATAATTGCTTTATTTTTTTTTCTTCTATTAAAGCCATATTATAACATTTGTTGATGAGGACGCCCTCAATATTTTTCAAAAAATCTTTTTTACACGATTTTATTGTACTTTAATTAACCAACATACCCTGCAAAAATCAAGACCACTGGTGCTGTAGTTTTGTCAAAATCCGAGACTTTGAATAAAACGCAGGAACCGTCGTTTTATTATTACGATAGAAATATTAGTCGAACGCATGCACAATGTTCATACACACAGTACGTACATGGCGTGCGGGACGGTAATCTACACAACAAAGGATTGTACCGTAACACAACCGAAGGAGTGATACGTATTAGCGCTGGTAGTAAATTCCAATTTTCTTTGCTTTGCCTTAGTTATTCGGCTCAAAATTAAAAGGGGATATATCTGACAGTAAAGCTAACATTTTATGGCAAATAAATACTAATCTATTTTGATTGAAAATGCTATAATATGGCTTTAAGAGACATTGTGTATAAAAATCAAAGATGTGGTGGCAGACTTCAAAAAATCGATTTTCTTTATACATTGCACATGGTTAGACATTGAGTCAACATGTATAAATTTGGTTAAAATTTTACCTCTTCATCTATGGTTACCATGGTAACGGCCAAAATATGAATTGACCCAATTTTCACTATTTTTACCCTTTTCACAACTGGAAAAATGCTTAAATATTAGGTCATATTTCTGTATGAAGAACGTGAATTAAAATAATCTTCTCCCATACAATGAAGTATCCATCCTTGTCCTTTCCAAAAATGAAGTAAACAAAACAATTAATTATTTCAATATGGTAGATACCATTTTGTAAAAAATAGGAGGTGTTTTTCATTAATTCAATTATGAAAAAAATGATCTTTTTAAAAATGACGTAACCTCCAAAGTGGTGCTTTTTTAAAATTATTTTTTGCAGGGTAGGTAGATAAGGTATTGTTCTACATATCTATAGAAAAAAAAGTTCTGGTAATTGTTTTACTGGAGAGCAGTGTTGCCAGAAACTTTGAACTTTTTAGGATTGTTGACATTATAAGGTAGTGTGGAAAAATATGGATTTTGAGCATTTACTTTCACTGAAAATCCTGATTAGGGTTGATAATGTACCAAAAGAAATTGGCATCAATACACCGTAAAGTGAGACACGATTTGATAATATTTTAATGACAGTGTTGCCAAAAAAACGTCTCTCAGTGAAGCTGTTGCTCATCTTGTTATTACCTATCATACAGCTATGCTGAAAAACAGCCAAATAGACCAGGTTAAAAATGAGCTAGGTCCCACCCATGAAAGGAGAAACTGAGGAACAAGAATGTATAAGGTAAAAATCCTGTATCAGTCCTGAAAACTTTCCTGTGAGGGCGCTTTTTTTCAAAATGGCTGCCAAAATCCAATGAAAAGCAATTATGCTCTTAAAATAGGCGGATAAAAGATAGAATTTGTTAGATTATGGATTTGTATTTATGAAAGTAATGTATAAATAAGTCGGTATATTAATAAGAAGGTACCAGGAGGTCACAGTTGGGGACGCTTTTCAAAATGGCCACCAAAATTCAAAGCAAAGCATTATACGGTTACCATAGTCAATTATGAGGTATAATTGACCAGATTTTGGTTTAAGTATTGATGACAGTAATGTAACGCTAAATTAAGATTTCAATAGGTAGCTACCAGGAGGTCACAGTTGAGGACGCTTTTCAAAATGGCTGCCAAATCCAATGAAAAGCTTATATATATGGTACACCGTCACTTAAGAGGCATAATTGAACTGAATTTGGATTAATATTTATCAAAGTACAGTATAATCAGCCACAAAGCCTCAGATAATGTTATTGAAAAAAATATTTGAAACATTGAAATAGTTGTCTTTGATGTAATCGTAGTCTGCAATCATTGTCACCTCTAAGTTATCGTTTTGAGGGTGCAAAAGAACGAGTCACCAAGTCAAGATGACCACTAAAATGTCCACAGGAATAATTTATGTTCACGAAGGGCAACATATTAACTAAATATACTGCACTAAGAAAGTATCCTTACCCCAGGGGGCCACTCAACTTTGGAAGCGACGATATGTGCCTGTCAACCCTCTTTTAAACTCGACTAATACCCGATGACCCCTTTTTTTAAAAGTCATACCCGATGACCCCCCCCCTTTTTTAAGTCATACCCGATGACCCCCCTTTTTGGTTGCGGCTACCCAATGCCCCCCTTTTTTCTAGAAGAACATCATCAAAATGCAACAAAATAATGTCAAAACTTTCAAATTTTGCTCCATTTTTTTCAAAAATGTCTACCCGATGACCCATTTTTTGAAATCTTATACTCAATGACCCCCTTTTTTCAAAATATTATACCCAATGACCCCCTTTTTTATTTTGTTTGTACCCAATGACCCCCTTTTTTAAAATAACGCTTTGTTACCGATAGGCCCCTACTTCGCGACACCGGTAGGTACATACCCGTCACTTCTAAAGTTGAGAGCCCCCCCATCCAAGTTACACTTGGAAAAATAAGCACAATTATTTCAAAACTTAACCATATTGGGGTAAATTGGTTTTTGTAATAGATGCACTATCTAATCCTGCACATTATGACACCACATTGAATCCAATGTGACCTCAAGAAGAAAAGTTAAAAGCAATTGAATAGACGAAGGTCCCGTTTTAAAAGTGACAAATTAATTGGCCTATACGATGTGCAAAAAGATTCCAACAAGCGCAACAAAGAGACTACACAGTTTCTTCGATGAAGCTTTATTTTAAACCAATATTTATTTCAGTTTTACTTCTCTGTACTTTTCATAACTTGTATTTTGTGTCAGCTCTTTTGTTTCAGTTTTCTTTTGTTCCTTTTCTTTTAAATCAAAGGCACACACAAATTAGCCATTTACCACTCTCAAACCAGATGTCTAGTCCGTGTTGTTTTGAATAGGCCAGTGTGTCACTTTTTAACTTTGCTTCTTGAAGTTACAGCAGAGGCAACTGGCATTGCATGTGCCGTTGACCCGATGACTTTAGTCAGGACATTTACACCTACCAGTCATGTATGAGGATTTCGCTTTTGCCAGTAGGCCTATATGCAAGACAATTGATCATTGTTGCATTTTTCCTTGACATAAAGCATCAAGTATGTTGAGAGACAAACAAGAGGTATGACAATAATGACATCCAAAGTTATCGCCAGGTAATCACAGTTGTCTTGTGATTTCAACAGTTTCTTTACCAACATCGAGAACAAAGCAGTCTATTGGTGTCAAAGAAGGAAAAGGTTTTAGCAGACTCAAAGTGCAGCTATCTTCTTTTCAGAGAATGCAACGTTTTCACAAAAGAAGATATAGGCCTATATGACCTATATGCCGCTTTGATTTCAGATAGGCTAGATAATGAAGAATAATTTTCTTAATGTAGTGATATCGATGTGAGTGATCTTGAAGATAAACACACAATAAAAGAATTCAGTGAAACCAAGAAGAGTATGAAGTAAATATCCTGCCCTTTGTCAATAGTCAATACATAGGGACAATTCTCTGGTGGTCATTTTGGAGATTTGGTGATCATATTAGCCATCTTGACTCGCTATATAGCACTTTGTAGCTCGCTATATAGCACTCTGAAACACTTGCTTAGAGGTGACAATGATCAAAGACAACTATTGAATGATTCATCAAAGACAACTATTACATTCTCTTATCAAAGACAACTTTCTTTCTTAACACTTTTATCTGTGGCTTTGTGGCTGATATCATGCAGCTCTTTTTGGTGGCCATTTTGAAAGGCAACCTCAACTGTGACCCCCGGTATCTTCCTATTATTACATTGACTTAATTTTACTGTACTGGGATCAATATTAATTCAAGATCTGGTCAATTATACCTCTTTTTAAGTAACTATTTTAAGTTTAACGGTGTACTATGTTGGTCTGACATTTTGAAAAGTGCCCTCAGCTGTGACCTCCTGGCACCTTCCTATTAATATCTTGACGTATATTTACATTACTGCTATCAATGCTTAACCAAAATCTGGTCAAGCATATAGGCCTACAGTGGCGTAGCACCAGTTATCATATATGGGAGGGGGCACCAACCAATATGGGTGGCAGTCCGTTTTTTTGGATTCTTAAAATTCAGATCGATTGGGGGCCATGTAACCCCGTGCCCCTATGACGTTACGCCACTGCAATCATACCTCATAAGTGACTATTTTAACCATGCTTTTCATTGGATTTTGGCGGCCATTTTGAAAAGCGTTCCCAACTGTGACTTGTTGGTACCATTCTATTAATACCTTGACATAGTTATACATTACTTTCATCAATACAAATCCGAAATCTAGTCACTTTTATCTTTTATGCGACCTTTTTAAACGTATAGTAGCTTTTCATTGGATTTTGGCAGCCATTTTGAATAAAGCGCCCTCACAGGAAGTTCTCAGGATACATGGTTTTTATTTTTACCTCATAAATTCTTGTTGCTCATGAAAAACTGGTCCAGAAAAACTATGTGAGAATGTTTCCTATCATGTGTGGTAACATTTTTAACCTGGTCTAACTCTTATTTTATGGAAAAATACCTATCTTTATGGCAACACTGTTTGTCTATATTAAAATTACCGGAACTTTTTTAATTTATTTGGGTACAGTACTTTCTAGTCCAGCCACACTGAAAAATATAACATATAAAAAGCACCACTTTGGGGGTTACAGCTCATTGAATATTGCTATATTTCAGAAAGTCAAAAATTACGAAAAACACCCCTATTTGAAACAATGGAATATCCCAAGTAGGACAGACTGTTTGTTAAAACAACTGTATTTTTAGAAAGCTTAGATGTTGCCAATTATGTCGTGGAACTCTCAAGGTTTACTTCTATTTTTCCTTTATATGGTGAATCCTGAAACTTGTTATTTTTTTTAGCCTTGTAAAAGTGGCGAAATAGTCTAAAACCGGTCATTTTGATGTTTTGGCCGTTGCTATGGTAACGAAGGTGCAGTGATGAAATAATTTTGATTTTTGTAGACTTTGACCAAAGTTGCATCCTGATATAAAGTAAGAAGAAATTCCATTTTTTGAAGTCTGCCAACTATTTTTGATTTTCTTTGATTGGTACGCAATACTACTCTTAAGATTTTATGGGGAACGTCCCCCATGAAAATTTTGTCATGTATTAACTGAAAATGTGGCAGAGTTACCAAGCATAAAATAACGAGATTAAACAAATCTGAGATATGTTAATTCGAGATGCCCTTTCAGATATGCCCTTGAATTAAAATTAACCATGACAACGGAATTCTACCAAGTCAAAGCTACCTATCGCCAATAATATGTTAACACACACATCAGCTGACACATCAATTCGATGAAGCGACCATATCTGGTTTGTTTAGCTTTTTATGTCAACACAATTTTTTTGGTCTACTTATCCAGTCAATTTACTCCTATTCACGCTATTTGTATTAATTCGATACATAACGTCAAATTACCTTATTTCCTTTCCAGCCGAATGTTGCTTATCATGTCGTGCTTATGTTTAAATTGTAATGTTGACTTTATAAGCGAAGTAGAATGATATCAACCTGACTTAATGAAAATATCATAGGTTACAGCAACACTTTGAAAAAAAAAAAAAGACGAGGAAATGAGAGTACAAACTGACCAGTATTATAGATACTACCAAAGCATATTGGATAGCCTAGGGGAAAGTTAGCCTATATTTGGAATACTATCCAGGCCTTCAAGGTAAAATAAACCTACTCATGTTATAATTTGACCATGATCTGGTTTACCTGTGAAATGATGGTCGCTATTTGAGCTTGTTGATCTGTGAATCCGTTGCACAGCATTCACAACAAAGTTACTGTCATAAGCATACGACCATTTTGCGAAAAACAAAAAGATGCTTTTCTTGTAATTGAAAACCTAATAAAAATAAAAAGCGTATAAGGATGGGCCAGCAAACAAAACAAACTACATGTCAAAAGAAGTAGACACAATTGTATGGTTTGTTTTAAAGTATTAATTTAGCTCGACAGCTCAGACTTTTCATGCTTGCTTACTTGACGAGGCAGGCTAGCATGGTAAACTTGAAAAGAAAAACATAGACTTTGAGCATCCATAATGGTCGCATTCCCTCTAGCATAGCTCAATAATCTACAATCAACATTCATAGCTCAAAGATGTGTAGTGGGAAGAATTTGTAACCAAGACATTCAGAGGTCATTCTATGAGACAAATAAACATCCTACATACTCTACAGAGAATGAGACAGTATTTAAACATTATCCGAGTGAGAAGCAAATATATGGTAAGCAAATGCATTTAACCTCAATGACAATTGCTTGCGAAAAGCAGTAATAAAGTTGGAAAAGCAGGAAATTAATGTTTTAATAACATTCAAGTTTATAGCGTTTTAATAATATTTAATAATGCTCTTTTAATATTATGTTTGTTTCAAAAACAATCCATGGTTGTTTAAAATACCGTTGCTTTTGCCATACAACTGCTTTTCAACACAATTAAATGAAAGCAACGGAATTGATATAAAAGTGTCGGCATCGTTTACCGTGCACCCTGGTCCATAACCATTAAGGTATAGGACAATTCGTCGGCCGTATCACATACTGACGTATTTGCAAAATACGCATTTCGAGAAAATCGAACTTGAAAATCTAGCGATTTTTATTTGCTGCATAATCTTGATCAAAATATTATTGTCGATTAAAACCAGTTTAACAGTAATGCAAATATACCATATTTTCAATATAATTCACTGATCACTATCAGAGCATAACTTATTCTGCAAAAAATCAATATTAAACTAGAGATAATTTGCGCTCACAGAGCGCAGACAATCACCAGGCATGTAACTCTTTAATGACCATTTGATCTGACCTTTGACCTTAATGTTTCCCAGGTCATGAGGTTTGTTGTCATCAAAATTGAGCCTCGTACCCATTACAGATGTCCAAAAAATGCATTTCTAAAATTTGACCTCTGCATGACCTTTGACCTGACCCCTGCAAAATGTTCCCCTGGTCATGAGATCTGTTATCACTGAGTTTAAGCCCCATACCCCTTACAGATGTCCAGAAAAAGAAATTATAAGATTTGACCCCAGATAACCTTTAACCTGACCCCTGCAAAGTGTTCCAATATATTCCCCTGGTCATCAAGTTTGTTACCACAGAGTGTGAGTCCCGTACCCCTTACAGATGTACAGAAAATGCATTTCTAAAATATGACCTCTGCATAACCTTTGACCTGACCCCTGTTAAATGTTCCCCTGGTCATGAGATTTGTTGTTACCGAGTTTGAGCCCCATACCCCTTATGGATGTCGAGATAATGCAATTGTAAGATTTTACCCCCTTAATGACCTTTGACCCCAATTCTTTGTACAACTTTTAGACACTGGCTAAAGGCGATGCAGGTATGCAAGTGACGTCATTGTATTATGTAATATGTGGAAGAAGAAGCATTTTTAGTGAAAATCTTATTTTGGCCATAATGACCTTTGGATGACCTTTGACCTCGAGTTGGTCATGTAACATTTGTGCCCCTACCCAATGGTCCTTGTGACCAAATATGGTTACACTGGCCTGAAGCATATGGCTACAATGGCTCGTTAAAAGTTTGACAGAAGAAAGAAAGAAAGAAAGAAGAACTGACCAAAAACAGAACACTCGCAAATTGGAAATTTGCGATTGTAATAAAATACGTCACTATGTGAAAATGACTAATGTCAATTTCCCCGTTCAAATGACAAATACGTCGCGCAAATACGTAAGTATGTGAAACAGTTGCACAAATACGTCAGTATGTGAAAAGGACAAAACAGCAATTTTGCCGTACATTGACAGAGTCGCGTATATGGTCAATTCCAGCGAAAGCGGGACAAAATTCTCTCTATGTTAACTTTCCACTTTAAAATGTCATTAATAAAGGAAATCACGTTATTGATGGAGCATATCATGTCACGTCCAATGTACTCTCTTTGAGCATATAGGTCTTTACTAGCAAGTCATACCAGGGGACAAGTTATGATGGCTTAAATGAATTGGCGTTACCCACGAATTCAAAGATAAAGCACCATATATGTCATTGAATGTCCTTCAATCAAAATGATATTATTACCGTTAGAAAGACGTTTGCATGATCTCTCATCATATGTAAAACGATTGAATTCCACCAAAGTTTGTGGACTCTAGAGGCCATTAAGTCAATTTGGCTAATAATTTTGTTACCCGCGTATCAAAAATAAAATGATCGTTCTGAAAATGTTAAGTGAATATGCCATAAATGACTATATCATGAAACGAAGTTTCGTTCTATAATTCTGAGGTCCAAGTGATTATTTTATGCAAATACATTTTACCCATAAAATTCCATAAAATCAAATTTGACGTTACCCACGTATCAACTGTTACCCACGAATCCAGCAAATATAATTGCCATAACTTAAATTAACATTTAATGACTTTGGACACTGAATTTAGTTTGACAAGCGCTTAAAATTGTAAATCGTAAAAATACGTTCACCGCTTTAAAAAGAATCTACGACGGTTTAAACTTTTGATACCCACGAATCCCGAATAGATGCTAACCTTGAAAAACAAGGAGATTGTTTATTTTAAGTTTAAATCAGCACATATTCAAGCCATGGGTATGCTATAATTTTTACAGTACTTACAGTTTATGCACCTAAGAAACGCAAACCCCAAACGGTACTATAGTACTTATAGCTTTACCCACGAATTCGGCGTTACCCACGAATATGCATCTTAACATTTTGAAAACATGCGAAATAGGTTCCAAAACAGTCCTGTTTAATAGCGTCCTCTTGAAGGTATACTGAAGCTGTATCATGAAGTTTTGATTGATTATCCTAAATTACCATTTTTTGGGTAAATGCAATTGGTTAGAGAAACGGGAATCATTGAAACACAATGGAGGAATTACCGCATGATGGTTTCCAACCTTCTGTAATATTTTCTATTTTGCCGCTTACCAATACATACCTTCAAATATGTGTTACCCACGAACATTTTGGTTACCCACGAATCCCTACTTAAATTATAGTTAACAATGTATTGATAGTGTTTTAGTTCATAGGAACTGTCAAACACGAGTTAATAGAATATTGCTGCATGAAAATATGGAATGATTTTACTAAAATAATAATATAAAACTGTTTGCTCTGTCTATTTGAATTTGGCAACTTCATTATTCTCCTAATTTTTATACCCAAAATGCCATAATGATCAATTCTAAATATTCCATGTAGTTTGTATTTTGAATAAAATTCATTTTAGTGCCATTGCAGCCAGAATTATTGACATACGGAAAAGTAATTTTTATTTTTATTAAAAAAAATTAATAGGAATTGCTATTTTTCAGACGCTGTTACCCACGAATCCATCCAAGATCCTCATCCAGCGACGAGATACAAAATCTAACTTTATATTTCTATGAAGCATTTATTCTAATCTTTCGAAATAATACAGTAATGTTAAATGACAGCCACTTTGGAAAGAGTTCGAAGAATTGACACAATCTTAACTGTACACCTGGTTCTTTCATAAAATTTGTAATAACCAAAATATTTCTTTGTAGATATATGTAATAAAATTCCATTTTACGTTCAAAATCTTCACCGATTTCTAGTGTATATGAGTCACACATAAAATATTGAAAGATATTAAGGAAAGTGAAATTTTATGGCGTACAACAGGTGAAAAAGGCTTGAATTCGTGGGTAACATGCATATGCGCATTTAACACTTTATTTGGTCTAGAAAGAAAAGTTATTTTTCAATACGATGGCACTTCCACCTGATGATTCACTAGATATGATCGTCTCATTTGATAAGTCTAGAATTGAAAAGGAAAACATTTTTAAAATGGCCCCCAGAGAGAATTTTGTCCCGCTTTGGCTGGAATTGACCATATACGTCGCCCAAATACGTCAGTATGTGAAACGGCAAATTCTACAAATTTCAGATACGATAATTATACTGGGCTTGCGCAGTATAGGTGATCGGCAAATACGTCGTTATGTGATGCAGACATTTCAAGGTTTTGTAAATACGACATAATTAAATTAATCAGTATCTTATTAATTAAGCCACTTTGAGGCATGAATTTTGGTGAATTTATAGAGTAGAACATAACAAACTAATATACCAATGTTCTCAAAAATGTTAAAAATTTCGAATACGTCAGTATGTGATGCGGTCGACGAATTGTTGTTTTTGCTATAGCCCCCGAATGAAATGTATTTAATTATGTTTGTACTCATTCAGGTAGCATTGTGTGTGAATTTTACATCCGAACTAAGTGCTATTCTTTTTTATTTGCATTTTAGTGTCTAAAATGGCCCAAAATGAGGGTTTTTCAATATTGCCGTCCATTTCTAATCGTCATCCCCATAGACTTTACATGTAAAATAAAAGGCTCATAAAAATTTAATAGCACTTAGTTTGGGTGTAAAATTCACACAAAATGCTTTTTGAGTGATTACAAAGATAATTAAATACTTTTCATTCGGGGGCTATGTGGATTTATTAAATGTATTCTTTGTACAATGACATTTCACAATAAAATGTCCATGGAAACAAAGGTGCGTGTAAAATGATACCATTCATAATACTCTCCTCGGATTCCAGTGGTTCTTACCGATTGATGATACACGCTGACCGCCATTCATTTAAGGTGAGTGGAATATGCGTGAGTATAATAATCCAGTGATAGAGCCATATATGATGGATTTTCATCAAAATTGGAAGACTTTTCTCTATTAGCACCACGGACCTCCAAATTTAACATTTTTTGCTCATAACCTTTTTGCTCATAATGCTGATAAGTTATAGGTTGGTCAAACTATACATTTTCTGAATCTTTATGATTAGAGCAGTTTTGAATATTGACCACTGTATAAACTTTGACCTTGTGCATTTTGAATTACCCAGGAGTGACAATAATCTAATTTTGTACCACCAATAGAACATTAATCAGCCAAAAAGTTGATAAAACAATATTTTACAGCTGGACTAGCATTAAATTTCAATTGAATTCAATTTGTCATTTGTTTTTGACATAAAAGAACAAAGAACAAATATATTAATATGCACATTTTAAGATAAAATAGAAGTTCCATCTTTCAATCAAAAATTTGAATAATTATGAAATGTGAAAAATAATAGCTCAATCTTGGTGTTGGTTTGGATGTCCTTAGCGCTCCAGATACTGGGGTTATATTTGATAATAATCATTAAATAAATAAAATACGATTTCTATCAAAATATAAACATAGAAAGTCGTATGTGCAGCCAAAAATAGTGCCAAAAAGTGCCATTTTGGTCAACTGCATTTGAAATGTTGGAATGCAACACTAACGTAAGTGCGACTTACGTCACTGCATCTGAAATGTTAAAATGCAACAATAACGTAATGGCCAAGTTACGTTATTGTTGCATTCCAACATTTCAGATGCAGTTGTCCAAAATAGCACTTTTTGTTACTATTTTTGGCTGCACATACGACCTTCTATGTTTATATTTTGATAGAAATCGTAATTTATTTATTTAATGATTATTATCAAATATAACCCCAGTATCTGGAGCGCTAAGAACATCCAAACCAACACCAAGATTGAGCTATACAAGGTCCTTGTTTTATCAATATTACTCTACGGAATAGAAACCTGGACATTGAAAAGAGAGGATGAAAATCGACTGCTCACTTTCGAGATGACGTGTCTTAGAAAGATAATGGGAGTAACACGGAGAGACAGGATCCGAAACACCACCATCCGCAAAACCCAGGGTGTTGAGTATTTCATCTTGGACAGTATAGCCCGGAAGAGACTGGATTATTTTTAGCGACATCCAGAGATTGCCACCCTCAAGGGTGGCGCCAGGGGCATGTTACCCCCCGTAGTTACGCCACTGTCCCTCACGCCTTCCCAAGATGGCCTTCGAATGCCTCATCCAGAGAGTCAGACCAAGAGGAAGACCACCAGAGAGGTGGAGAAACTGCCTGCTCGCCATAACTGCAAAAGAACCAACCTAAACTCCATAGTTACTGCCAACCGTACAGTAGATGACAGAACAGTTTGGCGTTTTCCCAGTTGAAGTGAACGGCATAGGTCAAGGTAGGTCACAACCCTAGTAATGCATAGGTCGGCACTTACATTAGTATTGCATTCTATAATTTAATACGGTGCAAGACTAGCGTAAGTGACACTTAAAAGTGTTGCATTCAACCTAAAATCACCAAATGCACTTACGATATGTTATTTTCATTTATTTTATTTCTTCTCAACAATATTTTATTTCCTACATTAAAGTAACTAAGTGAGTCACATTTTATGTCAAATATTTATAAAAACGTTTACCATTTAGTGAAACACAAAAATGCTTCTCCTGTTAAATGGAGAAAAATGCACTTTCGTTAGTGTTGCATTCTGCCGACGACCTCTTCTTTGCTGCATTTTTGTCCAGTCACTGACACCCTGCCATAGGGACTTCGCTTCCCGACCACCCATACTGCAATTACTGTCCGTTTTCCTATACACAATACACAGTGCTCTTTCCCATTGACGCGTGACCTCTACAAATAGCCTACGTTAAAAGTATGGGGATATGCCTAGTTAACGTCGATGTGTGAAAAATAACCGGCCAATATTAAAAGTACTCTTCTAAAGTTCTAGAAAATATAGTTTTGTAACATGTCCTAAATTTTTAGCTAATTTAGATGTTTGGAAATATGCGTACTTTGGTGTTTTAGTTAATGTTATAGGTAATAGTACATTGCCTAGTTAACGTCGCTGTGTGAAAAAAAATAACCGGCCAATATTAAAAGTACTCTTCTAAAATTCTAGACAATATAGTTTTGTAACATGTCCTAAATTTTTAGCTAATTTAGATGTTTGGAAATATGCGTACTTTGGTGTTTTAGGAAGGATATGTAAACGACAGATAACACCAAAAATATGAAGAAATTATTTCCAAACCGTGTTAAGTCTGCAAACCACCATGTTTCTCATTTTCGAGAACGCTGGTTAACAATAAGCACGTATTGTCTCATTTCGTAAACAAAGACCCACACACAATTGTTCTCTAGCGCTCGCTTTATAATCGTTCACCCAACTGAAAGTATAATCCCAGCTCATTGCTCCATTGTACGTGTAAAGCAGACACATATGTTGTGTGTATTTAACCAGAGAAGATATGATTTAATCAGTTGAGCTGTTTTCAATGAGTGTTATCTTGGTTTAATAGCTTTTAATGGGGTTTAAGTCCTGCAAAGGTCGAATTGAATTCTACTGTAGACATGACTGCATCATGCTTTTCCGCCACATCTTTGACAGCCTTCTCAAACTGATCATACCTATCAGTGATTGGTGTTGCGGAAATGTCGCCCCAGAATACTTGGAATTGATATGAAATTTCAATATACAATGTGTCTTAGTGTAAGCATCCTTTAACGTCTTCCAGATGTACTATAAGTTGTGCTTAAAATAATTTACCTGAGTGGAAGAAGGGCCCAACTCCATCAAAACTGTTTTTGAGATATTAAGAAGAAACTGAATATTTGGAAAAAGACAGAATGTTTTCATCTTCAGTGGACATTTAATACATGAACATACAGTATTACATACATTCGAAATCATATATGATGTTTCCATGGTAACGGTACATGTCTTAATACGAGCTGGAGTTGGGCCCTTCTTCCACTAATATACTGCAAGTGGCAGTTCCATAAGCAGATGTGTTATAAAAAGCTACAGAAATTTGAAAATTATCCATTAATTGCACAAGTAGAAGCATGTAATATGTCAGCAAGAAAGTTTATTGCAGTGAAAAGCAAAATTCATGGATGAATAAAATTCCTCTTTAACCCAATATTTGTGGAAAAAGGGCCCAACTCCATGGAGTTGGGCCTTTCTTCCATGAAAACCAGGATTAAGTGTACGTGGAAGACTATTTTATTTGGAAAGTGGATTTTGGCTCATCTTTCACACACAAGGAAGAACAGTCTGCTGGCAATAAAATGCTGGGTCCAACTCATTTTTGTAAAAAATTGGAGTTGGACCCTTCTTCCACTCAGGTATTCAATTACAACTCTTAAACTAGTGGGGGCTTTCCTTTTTTATATATTTAGTTACCTTCAAACTGGTTCAAACTGGATTTCTTTCTTTCGGATACCTTCATCTGAATTCATTAAGCACATTTAAACTCTCCAGATTTGTAAACTATATCATGTAAGGAGTCTCGACTGAATAGCGGACTTCACCATATACTTACTTTGGACCAAGACATTATGGAAGCTGAAATAAAATATTTACAAGAAAACTGTAAAAGCATTCTTTTTCCTATTGTTTAACTCTGTAACCATGGTAACTGTCTTGTCTGGACCTAGCCTTTGTACAAGCACAGCCAGTCTGGAACTATAATCGAAATATATAGCTTTTAATTGAACAAAATAAAAAAATAAAGGTTTTTTAAACAAAACAAACAAACAAATAACGCCTCGACGATCATTTTAGTCTAAAAATAGGTCAGATTCTAAGAGTCACATATGATAGTTTTAAAGAAACGGAATCAATATCGCTATCTGTTCACATTGACAACTTGAGGCGATCCAAACCCGGATCCAAACACAAGGTTTGGAATATCTGCCATGGTGTCTGCACAGGCAAATTATGTATGAATTTTCCTAGTCCGCCATGAAATGAACCAACGTATGCTTTGCCGCGACAATCCATCACGCTTGACGGCGTGGGTTGTCGTGGTGACAAATACTCGTGGGTCTTTTCTCGATGGACTGCATCAAACGGTTTTGTGTAGTGAGCGGATTTAACCGGTGGCCTAGAAGACTATAAGAACTGAGTTGAGGTTTGGCGGGTATGTAGCCAATTAGAAAGGAACTACTTAGACGTTGGCCCCATATGGATTGCTTACAGACAAGGGGAGCACAAGCCAGCTGGGTCCGAGACTAGTCTAGGCCAAGGCTAAGATTGCGGTTCACACAGAAAAATCAGCTTAACTTTCTACACTGTTACTTTCCACTAAGCTATTCTAAAAATATCACCAAGCTAGACAATCTTGGCGTGATATCCCTGAAAAGGAGGATTTGAAAATGTTATCATGTGATGAAATTATCCCCTTAAATACTGAATTGTATTTTGCATTGCCAAATTCAAAGACGCTTCGAAATACTTTATTATTATTATCCATCGCGCGCTGGAAAGCCGTTTCGTGGCCGTGTGGTCGTACGCAATTCGCGCACTCCCTCCAGGGCAAGAGTATTTAGAATTGAGTGTTATATTCTGAATTAATTACCGATTCTTCTTCTTTTTTTCTTTTTTTTTCTTCTTCTTCTTCTTCTTCTTCTTCTTCTTCTTCTTCTTCTTCTTCTTCTTCTTCTTCTTCTTCTTCTTCTTCTTCTTCTTCTTCTTCTTCTTCTTCTTCTTCTTCTTCTTCTTCTTCTTCTTCTTCTTCTTCTTCTTCTTCTTCTTCTTCTTCTTCTTCTTCTTCTTCTTCTTCTTCTTCTTCTTCTTCTTCTTCTTCTTCTTCTTCTTCTTCTTCTTCTTCTTCTTCTTCTTCTTCTTCTTCTTCTTCTTCTTCTTCTTCTTCTTCTTCTTCTTCTTCTTCTTCTTCTTCTTCTTCTTCTTCTTCTTCTTCTTCTTCTTCTTCTTCTTCTTCTTCTTCTTCTTCTTCTTCTTCTTCTTCTTCTTTCGGTAATGCGAAAATTTGGTTGAAAACGGTCAGTGAAAATATGGGTAAAAACGGGGTTTTTGTTATGAAAATCGGTTACCAGCCTACGCGTCACTGCAGCTGGCCGGCAGCGAGTCGCAGCATTACGTCAATGCGCGCGTAAACGGCGCATAGCCACACGACTAGCGAGCCAGAGACCAGTGGACATGATAATACGGGAAAAAGGAAAAATAAAGGACAAAAAGGTACATGGACGGGTATCCCGCTAGTATTATTAATATAATTATTATATATTATTATTATACATCGTTATGACCATCCACCACAACTGAGCCCGGACGTCTCCAATGCCACTATTGAGATATGCTCCATTGAACTTGACAATAAACAATAGGAAACAAAGGATTTATTGACTGTTTTATTGATTTTTCACTACTTAAATGTCAAGTACTATATCATATACATCATTTTAAAGCTAATTTTTAAGCAGAATATCTCAAAAATGATGATTGGCGACTTCAAGGCTCAGTTGTGCTGGATGGTCACATATAATAATAACCTATATGCTCTACTGTTTTTGGACTCATCATACCATTAGACAAGCGTTTAGAAACACGGCTTACTAAGATTTCCAGACACGGTTAATAGAAACTATGATTTGTAGATATGATCAAAATAAACCATATGCAGAATTTCATTACGAGAGAAGTAGATCAATAATCTATTTGGTAATATAAGTATTTTGTTGACAATATTGTACGGGGCTCTGCACAAACATAAAATAAACAGGAGTAAGTTTCACGTTTATCAGATATATGTAATCAGGTTTACATGGGTGTCTAGTGCACTAGACAAGTTTAATTGTGTTATATTCCTTTCTCCTCTACTTCTCCATTTCATATTTTTAACAAATATTTTGTATAGCCCGATTTGGAAGTGACATGGGAAAGTTTGAAACCATTTTTCTTTCAGAGGATAAAAACTTAAACCATCTGAAGCCCAATAAAATGTCTTCAAACCAGATGCATCTTTATCGCTTCATGTTGCATACGATTCAAAGAAACGGGTTTGTTTCAACTTCATACTCAATGACATGTTGATATCCTTACTATATCGTCTGATGCATCACATTCCGTTCTATTTAAGAAAACACATACAGGGTGCCCCCCCCCCCCAAGAAAAAAAAACCCTCATTACACCCTCTTTGTCTCCTATTTCTGAAAAGTTGATTAAAATATTTTGGAATGCAAAGAAATCTTTATTCGTTAGCTTTAATAAACAAACAAAAAATTCAATCGGCTTACAACTTTTGAAGATATGCTCTTTTTATGAAATGTACTCGTTTTTCACTCTATCCTCTGAGGAGGTTTGGCTACTTCAAAGATTGAAAAGGAGTACTATACCATGCATGAATATCAAACATTCCTCAATGATAAATTTATAAAATAACAACTTTATTTAGGGAATGGGCTTTACCGGTGGGGTAATGGGCTATGGATTCTGTCAAGTGTCATTAACATGTCGGCAAAATGGATGTGGGATGGGACTTCTATTGCTATACTTGCAATTACTAATTTTTTCTTGGTTATTTATTTATGCCTGTTTCTTACTTTCTTACTTTGTTGTTTCGTACTTTTTTATTTTCAACATAAGTCATTTCTATTTTTTAGCCCTGAAAAGGGCGGTTGGGTTGTCTTTTGTTCTTCTGAAGTGAGTTTACTGTGCTGCTCTGCCCCCTATACCTGGTTGCCTCCTTGATGAATACAGGTTTCAGCCCTGGTCTTCATTGATCAATTGAGTTGGGTACCATCCTTTTGCGCCGGATACGTGCGAATGCACCAGTAACACGGTTGCGCAGATCCCGATACAGACATATGTACACGTAATACATTGTGTCAATACGGTCGTATTGGCACGGTAAATGCCGTGCTGGGGTGGATATTCTGTATTACAGCATACGTATGGGCACGGTGTACCCCGTTGTCAAAATACCGCGTACTTTAGAACAGTAATAGCGCTCTATGTTGGTCATAATTCACTTTAGTATGTATTTTCAAGGTAGTGAAGAAATATTTGAGATAATATGCGACCCCATAGAATATAAAAAACAGAATATTGGTATGTTAAAAATCAAAATGAGGTACAGACTTGACATTTAATATGGAATATTTTTTCGCAACATTCCAAGACTGGTCTGGTCAGGTCTGCATAAACCACACGGGCTAAATATTAATTGGGGGTATGTCGGGAGATGATCTAAAATAATTGTTTGACAGAACATTTGCTTTCCATTAGTTTACATTATGGCACTCATAATGTAGTCAATTAGCATAAAATGACGGATTTAAGGAGACTGAATATGAATTTTGTGGGGGTAAAGTTTCTGCATTTGAGGAACATTATTCTGATATTATCAAACTTATTGAGGTTTGAGGCAATTTTATTGAACCTAAATATCAATAAGTGTTCGTTATAACTGAAATGCACCTGTGATCTACTAGTTTAAAAAGTGGGAGGAGTTTAAAAAATATGGCCCTATAAAGTGGTATGCACACAGAAAATTTGAATGGTCCCCTGGGGCCAAATGTTATAAACTTACTGTACACAAAGAAACAGTGTGAGTTCATTGGACAACCAGAAATCCGCACAGATGTTTTTGTACCGTAAGTTTATAATATTTGACCCCAGGGGGCCATTCAAACTTTCTGAGTACGTACAGCTTTTAAGAGCCCTATTTTTAAGCTCCTCCCCTGTTCAAAAACTTGGTACATTGTAAATGTATTTCAGCTGTGATGAATGCCAGTTGCTTGACAAAGTTTAAGAAATATCACCTCAACCCCTATAAATTTGATAATAGCAGAACCACGTTGCATAAAGTCCGAAATTGTGTCCCCCACAAAGCTCAAATTCAGCCTCTCTAAATCCGCCATTTTAAACAAATTCGCTACATTATAAGTACCATAATGTAAACATATCGAAAGCACATTGTCTATCAGACAATTACTTTACATCATCCCCCGACACACCCCAATCAATATTTAGCCAGTCTTGGAACTTTGCGAAAAATATTCCATATTAAATGTCAAGTCTGTATTAACCTTAATATTAAAAACTTGAGTAACCTTAATGTTACGACCTTGAAGTGTAACTTCTAAAAATACTAGATTTTAGTATAGTTTTCTATAGTGTTTATTACCTCAAATATTTATTCACTACGTTGAAAATACGTACTAAAGTGAATAATGACAAACAGAGGGCGCTATTACTGTACTAAAGTACGTGGTATTTTGACAACAGAGTACACCGTACCCATACATATTATGTAATACAGAATATCCATCCCAGCACAGCATTTACCGTGCCAATACGGCCGTATTGACACAATGTGTTACGTGTACATATGTGTGTAATGGGTCATCTTGGAGGTTAGTTGAATAGTGAAGTAGTAATTAAATCTGGTCAACCAGAAAAACTCACTTTTGGTTCGATGGAATCACCGACGTTTCGGCCAAAACCTTTGGCCTTCAGCTGGGTGGATCTATATGATTTAGATGCCAAATGATCAAAAATTCAACATATGTTGACCTGAGACTTTTCTTGTTTTAACGCACTGAACCGTAAACACCTTAAAATGACAGTGCGCCCTCGAAGCTGAAAGTTACAATATGATAGGGCGAATGTTTACTAAAAACCGAAGCCGTGCGTATGAATTTTGGTACTATTACAACAAAAATGTCATATAATGAGAGAAAATTTACCATTTTGAAGCATCAAACTCTAAAAAGTACTTTGTTGGCTATATAACTTGATCAATTTCAGCGATTTTAAAGCAGTCTTTTCGAATGCCATGAAAACAAATAGTTCCTCGTCGTATTTCAATGTATCGTCCAGGCCTATTAGTGGTCTTTAAGGGGGTACTACACCCCTGGCCAATTGTGTGCCTATTTTTGCATTTTTCTCAAAAATTATAGCGCATTGGTGGTAAGTAAGATATGTATATTATAGGGGCAAGGACTACAACTACTGCACTGAAAATTAGGGCCCTCAAAATGCAACTTCGTCCACCCAGGACCAACTTCGGGGGGTCAGAACTCCAAAAGTAAAAATAATTGTAATGTCCATTTTGTTGCCAGTCCTTTGGTAGGACATTACTCTTATCCCATATTGAGCCTATTAGAATACTTTTAGCTGAGATATTACCCATGCAAAACTCCAATTGTACATTTTTTGTACATTTTGTCCCCCCTGAAAACCAATGTCAGACATTTTGCCCCACCATCAACTTCAGGTATGTTGAAAATATGTTCTTGGACAACATTTCTGAGAGATATTGGCTTTGGGACTCGATGACTTTGCTTTAAAAACATCAGTTAGGTTTGCCTACTCACATATATGTCATTCCAACCACATCAACAAAATGGGTTGGTTGGTCAGTGGTCATCCACTCAAATTTTGCTGAAAATCTTTACTAGCATACCTCTATGAGCATAATGAACACATGGAAAAAATGAATGCTCAACTCCAAGCGGTTTGCCGATGCCAGATTTGAATTCTACACAAAAAAGTACACCAGGATACATACTTTTCAAAGTTTTAAAGGGTTCCCTTTATACATTTATGGACCTCCAAACATCGTCTTTCGCGTTGCGACACATTTTTTACGCTGACCACCCTAAATTTCAAATTGATGCCACGGGAAAACAAAATAGAGTATGAAGCTCAAATTTTCAGGATTTTACTTTCTCATCAATATCTACCACCACACAGAAAAAGAAAACAATTGAAGAGGTGCTGCGGTGCACATCCCTGGAGTTGACATGGAATGTCTCAAAATTGGTCAATAGAACAGTTTGTGATACACCCGACGATATATTAGTTTTTGCCCCCATTTTCATCGGTTTTTGGGCTTAGAAATGAAGGTAATGACTATTCTAACATATACAGATTAAACTGAAATTATATTGAATAATTATATGTCTAGAGGAAATACCAAAAAATGCGATTGAATCGTCTTGTTTGGCCCTGTACCCAGCAAACACAAAACGTTTTTGACCTTATTCGCTAAATGTTAGACAATTTGCTAGAAAACGTTAAATGTCGGGATATATAAAGGGTACATAAAGGGTATAAAACGTCTTCATAACATTCATAAACATTTTTGAAAGCGTACTGCTATATTTTATCATAATGTTATTTAAGTGTTGACAAAATATTTGACAAAAATGTTTGCAAAACATATTTTACAATACCATTTTGACAACGGTTTAAAAATATGATTATAGTGTGTTTTCATATAAAACGTTTTCCTGACCTTTATATAACCTGACATGTAATGTTATCAAAACGTTAAATTACCATAATATAACCCGTTTAAAACGTTAAAAAACGTATGTGTTTGCTGGGTATTATCACAAGTAACCTCGGGCGCTTGGCATAATTGAAATATATGCAAATGTACCGCTAATCAAATACTAAGGCCAAGTTAGCTGCATGATTCGGCAATTTACCACACTTGAAAATGTTACCCGATAAGCCACTGAAAACCCCAATGTTTAATTAACGTTTAATCTGACATAGTTAAAACTATATATAAAATACACTTGACCTAACATTATTTGCTTTATAGTATCAATATTGACATCTTAACTAATAATTATAACGCTTTATAGATTTAATTGCTAGTACTATGGGTCAATTGACTTTAATATATGGTTGTCATCAATCAACTTTATAATCTAATTCCAATGATGCTTATAGAAAAGTAAACAATATTAAATTTTGAATTTTAGTTTCAAAACCTAATATCTATCACCGTTAAGTACACAATACTTACATATCAGAAGGTACTGTTGTATCCTTAATTGAGTTTATAGTCGTAAACCCACCACTCAAGCTAAAAATATCTCTAAGCTGTCACGGTGTTAGTCTTCAAATAATGTTCAAAAATGTCCCAAAAACAAAATAGTTGCTATACAAAAAGAACATGTCACTTTCGAAGCGTCAATGGGTCTTATTTTCACTTTCCTTTCATCCAAATAAAGTACGACTATGAAACTTTCAAGAATATGACTGGTTGAAACTTCAAAATCACTTTGATACATGCCATTTCTTGTCCTACTTACATAAAATCGAAATGGAAAAGAAACGTATAAGAATGGATGGATATTCCTGTGATGTGCAATTACCAATATCTAGCAAAAATAATAAACCTGCCTTATTTTTTGCTATTTTTAGATTGTTGCTACAGGATGTCTTATCAATTGTGTTACCATATTACTTTGAATTTAAATTCACGAATGGAATCAAGAAGAGGGATGGAATTCCGTATCATGTCCTGGAGGTAGATTTAACTGATAGCAACAGTGTATGAAAGTCAATAGGGTTCTGAGAATATTTTCTCATGGTTATTTAAATCCGTCTGATATAACTGTATGTTATACAATTCAGTTTGGTACATCCGTTTGTAATTATAATACTGGCACACATCTATCCTCCTAAAGCCAGTGCTTTGTAAAGTTCATATATGAGTGCACGATGTCTTAGTTGACAGAGATATGAGTCTCATGAAATTATTGAAATTTGTATTCCGAATTACAATCTAATAAAATGAGGATTTCTATATTTCTTGTGATTTACATTGTTATACTTTAAATTATTATGTGTTTTGATAAGTGTGCTTTGTTAGTTGGTAATTGGAGGTTTTACTCAGCTTTTCTGAGGTCTAGGTCTTTTACTACACGATATGAGTAGAATCATGTTAAATATTCTGATGGTATTCCTGGCCGGGCTCAAATTTGTTTTGCTGTTATAGTATTTTCACCTCTTTCTGACATCGATATTTGAATATTTGTTTGTCTGAAAACGTCTAATAATTGTACTAACCTTGAGAGGAATCCGATAACGAATGTCATTTCAAGTTTGTATGCGCTAACCTTACTAACCTTTACAATTCTGCGTTTCACATTCAATATTTTCAAAGCATACTTGACAGTGGTTTTTGTGAATAATTTTAAAGACATACTTGCAAAAATATTTTGATCAGACTCCTACATTGTACTTGTTACCCTCATCTTGACATGTAAAGATGACAGTCCTTATTATTATTATTATACTGGCATATTTATTGATTAAAGGATCAACCATATTTTGAAAGGAAACAACATTTTCTTTCAAATCCAAACAGACAGATCATAATATTCGTTGGTTTCATGTGACAAAGGGTCCAAATTTGCATCGTTTTTTGATCGTGGTGCAGTTGGACAAAAAATGTGCAAACAATTCCGAAAATAAGAGCAAGGGACTGTTAATATGGAGAATTTCTGATGAATGATTGAATAATATATAATACTCCCTTGTTATGCTTCTAACATCATTTCATCTTGGAGAGAATAGATGTTTTAACATCGGGGCACAATAATTAAAATTATTGTGCCCCGATGAAATCTAGGAAGATTTTTACGGATGCGACTCGAAAATCATCTTTGGGGAAAGAAAAAGCAGAAAACGAAGGTCAAAATGTAAGCCTAAAATGTGACCGTATACCACGAATGAGCCGTAAAGTCGGCAAGTTGTATTCTCAGTTACAGTGTAAAATGTGCATGAAGGTCGTATTCATAGGTACTCAATTTGGTGCTACATGTATCTCATTTTGAGAGCGCCAGTCAAACAACTTTTAAACCAATCAATAATCCGATTGTTGAAGAGGATAATAAGCTTCTACCTATTTCTATAGAATTCTTAAATAGCTCTAGTCTTTGTTTGCTTTGGCTAAATCCTGTTCAAGTGGTTGGTTACAAAGCATTGTTTTTTGTCTAGGTACAGGGTGTCCCCCCAAAAAAGAGGCCCCTCATTGCGCCCTCTTTTTCTCCTATTTCAAAAAAGTTGATCAAGTATGTGTTGGTATGTAAAGAAGCCTTTACCCGTTAGCTTTAATAAACCGAAACAATTATTTGAATCGGCTCATAACTTTTGAAGATATGCCCTTTTAAAGAAAAGTACCCGTTTTTCACTCTGTCCACGGATAGCAAACAGAATTGTTGAGATGGGTCATGCTGTGGAGCGACCTACAAGATCAAACATACCTCACACCACTTGATTTCTTCCTTTGAGGCAAAATCCAAGATCTTCACAAACGTATTACTGCTGCATTCGCAAATATCCGGCGCAAAAGGATGGTACGCAACGCAAGTGATGCAATGAGGACCAGGGCTGAAACCTGTATTCGCCAAGGAGGCAACCAGGTGTGGGCAGAGCAGCACAGTAAACTCACTTCAGAAGAATCAAGGATAAACCAAACAAGGCCTTTCCAGGCTTACTTTTATCCTAAAAATAGAAATGACTTATGTTGTAAATAAAAAAGTAAGAAAAACAAAGTAAGAAATGAAGAAACATAATAAAACCAAAAGGCATAAATAACAAAGAAAAAATAAGTAATTGCAAGTATTAAAAGCAAAATAAGTCCCATTCCGCATCAATTTTACTCACAAATTAATGACACTCTCAAAATCTATAGCCCATAAACCCACCGGTAAAGCACATATCCTAAATAAAGTTATTTTATAAAGTTATAATTGAGGAATGTTTGATATTCATGCATGGTACGTGTAGTCCTTTTCAATCTTGAAGTAGCCAAACCTTCTCCGTGGACAGAGTGAAAAACGGGTACATTTCTTTAAAAGAGCATATCTTCGAAAGTTTTAAGCCGATTGAAGTAATTGTTTTGGTTTATTAAAGCTAACGATTGAAGGTTTCTTTACATACCAAAATATATTTCATCAACTTTTCAGAAATAGGAGAACAATAGGGCGCAATTAGGGGTCTCTATTTTGGGACACCCTGTATGAATAACCAGCAATTAACAATGAGAGGACATTCCTGAACCTCGTTGACTTGGGGATGATTTGAAATGACCGCCAATTATGACTGTTTGATATTCATTACCAACAATGTGGAAAAAGAGGCACATGTAGAACCGAAAAAAGTTACCATTTACATTTACAAAATTGACCGGGCCGACTTTACGGCTCATTCGAGGTGTACGGTCACAAATACACATTGCATGATTGGTGAGGGCCCGTGGCTAGGTAAGCTTAATTTTTATTTTACCGCATAGCGAAAGTCTGATATAGATATTTAATAATAATATTGAATGGCTTATTGTCATGTGATACAAGAATATAATGCACTCGATGGAAAAAATATTCTTGTATCACACTCAAAGCCATTCAATTTTATATAATTATTATCCTGGTTTTCAGTTTGCGTTTTATCCAAAAAAAAATGGTGCCACTTTGGGCATAATGTTCGTTAGGAAAAGATACAATAGCAATATTTCTTACACGTAATTAAAGGGTAGATGCACTTTCACCAAAGAGCAAAACATTTTTTTTCTGCTAAACCTATACAAAGAATTATAAAGAAAATGAAAGGTCTGCGTCAATATTGACATAAGTAGCAACATTTTTTGTCAGCTGCATATTGCGGGAATAAGCAAATATACATAATTATGAATTTTATACGCTCTCCCTTTTGGGATTGAGCACTTTATTCAAAAGATAGTCTAACTTGAGTAAAATGTTGTTAATACGCTCCTGTTTTGCAGTTGAGCACTTTCTGACTATCTCCGATAGACAGACTGACTCTGAATAGACTTTGGCTGTGTTGACACCATGGAATATATATTCTTTCACATTCCCAAGTGATGGTAGTCCACCCAAAGCATTTCATCATGTCGTCTGACGATTGCCTTTTAGGCATGAAACTCAGAGTAACGACTACCTATTCTGGAAGGTCTGTTCTTTGAATTTTATACGCTCTCCCTTTTGGGATTGAGCACTTTATTCAAAAGATAGTCTAACTTAAGTAAAATGTTGTTAATACGCTCCTGTTTTGCAGTTGAGCACTTTCTGACTATCTCCGATAGACAGACTGACTCTGAATAGACTTTGGCTGTGTTGACACCATGGAATGTATATTCTTTCACATTCCCAAGTGATGGTAGTCCATCCAAAGCATTTCATCGTGTCGTCTGACGATTGCCTTTTAGGCATGAAACTCAGAGTAACGACTACCTATTCTGGAAGGTCTGTTCTTTGAATTTTATAATAACCCATGAAATATATTACCGGTTTAGATATGATATTTATCACTTTGTGGATGCGTTTTTGCCTGTGACCCTGAAAATACTGAAATAATTTGCACTGCATAGTTACTGTTAATAAAAAGAACAAGAACTGTCTTTTAAAAAGACTACGCCATTATGAAGATCATAATATATTTCATATTTACCAGGTACAAGCGTACATTGTTCAATGTATAAATAATGCACATACCTGTATGTTTTAAAAACTTTATTATTTTGTCTTATTGCAAAGACAAAATTGATGTTTTATACATCAGTTATTTCATTAATAATATTGTCAAGAATTGTTATCCACAAAACAATACAGGATACAGAGGGGACAAGAAAGAACAATGAGTAGGTATAGTTCGAATTGGACCAGAATTTACCCATTCCAAAGTCCACAGAAGTGTAAAACTTGCAAAAACAACAGGGACCAATAAGAATGTCCAAACCGATATTTCAAAAACTCCTTCGATATGTATAGCGATAATTTAGATCGTCGTTATTCAGAATGTTATCGACGAGAAAAAAACCTGTTATACATAGTCTACGAGCCTCACAGACATAGACTTTGCGTTGAGAGGATTTTGTTTTATTATTGCCACGATCTTTAACGAAAATAAAAAATGAGTTGAACATTTTGACACAAGAAAATATGTGAATCATTATTCGCTATAGCCAAAAGGACGATTATTTGGTAGAAGACCACCCAGAGCAGTCGGAAACTTTTAATAACGTTTAAGATGAAAGCAAACACCATTAAGATCGCTGTGAAAATGGCTTGGAAAACTTCTTGAAATGCTTTGTGTCGTCTCTACGTCTTAAACATGATCACTCTGATGTTTCTGGAGCTTTTGTATGTAAATAAAATAGATTGGCTCATCTCTGTGTTTTGCCTGTCCGGAAATACCAAACAGTGCCCCACATAATCTCTAAAAGTAGTCCCGAGATGTAATATATTACTGGTGCATTTATTTGTCCTGATTTACAATAATAATTATAAATAAAATTACTAAAAAGATTGTGATTGCGATGGTTTTTGTTGGTTATGTGTTTCTTCTTTCCAAAATATGAACACAACAACAAAAACATAACAATTAACATATATGGCGTCATATGTTGATGTTTTATGCTCTTGCCAATCGATATTACAAAAGCGGTCAGATTAGGTGTTCAATGCGTAGTATCACAAGTACCTGGCTTACCTTATATGAAATATAAAGAAATAGCAATAACATTCGCGCAATTACCACAGCAAATCTAAGTTATATAGATATTTAAAATAATAGAAAAACATGGTGAGCATAGTAAGTACTCGCACATGTTTGCTGCTCACTTGATACGGTAATGTCATTCGCCTGGGAGACGATATACAGAATAAGCCTACCAGTGCTTTCAATCAATAGCATGTGAAAATTAAACCTCCAAGACATTGATATTATGTCTCACTGTAAAAGACTCCTATTCACGAATATGTACAGGAAAAATAAAACTTGAAATTGGTTCGCTTTTAAAATGTCATGCTTTAAGTATCGCATATCAATGAAAATGCGATATTGATATTTTGAATTACATAATAGAAAGGTTGCAGTTCAAAAACGCCGTGTTATAATAATTTCTTACAAAAATGAATCATATTAATTGTTAGATTTGCCTTCGAATGTTCAATATCCTTAACTGTTTTTAATTAAACGGACACATTTTCTACGTTGTTCGTACGTTCATTTTGTACGTGCAAAATAGTCGAAAACAAAAACATGCTGATTTTAAATAGACATAAGACCCGAGTATAAGCCCTGGACCGTTCTATATCTTGTTTGTTGCCCTCCTATGGCCAGTACAAGCGTTGGTATTGGTCCCAGCTTGTTCTCGTTCGTGATAAAGTTTCATTAAGCTAGTTTGGAACCCGGTTTGGAATTCCCGTTCGAACGCGCGGACTGAGCAAGGCGTATACACTCTAAAAAATACCTATTCAAATAGAATCTATTCAAATTTGAATAGGTAAACATGTACGCCGGGCACTTAAGAGAATCTATTCAAAATGAATAGAAAATTCTATTCAAATAAATGATCCCAAATTCTATTCAAAAATGAAGAGGTCACTTGTCAGAAAATGAATAGTTTACTAGTTACAGTTGATTAGAATCTATTCAGTTTATTTGAATCTATTTGACTCTAGTCAAAAGGGAACGAATTTGGGGAAATATGCCTGGAGATGCACCATCTCTTGTCCGCTTCGCGCTAAGAGAGGAACACTACGACTCATCACCGTGGTGTTGAATAGCCATCAAGTGTGTTTGATAACATAAAATTATTGTCTTGAAAGGGGATAGCAGAAAAGGTATTTGCTTGAAAATATAAAATCTATGGTGTTAAATAGCGTTTGCCCTGTTTTCTTCATCCATGGTTTTGTTTCCTATTATTTCAACTGAGTATAATATTTAGGATTTAGAGAAGATACTCCAAACACTTTCTTACCAGTGCCTATGTCCCCGGCGTACTGTACAAATGTGTAATGGCGGCCGACCAAGAAGCAAAAGACCCCGGATACAGCAGTGTGCATATTTTTGCATATTTTTGACCAATGAAATCCCTCATTATCGTTGACGTCATTTTGATGAGTGTGTCGATTCAAAGTTTTCTGCGATGTTGATACTAAATCGCATCAAACGGTATGATTCGATTTAAAAATCATAAGGGATCTATTTAAATTGACGAGTTTCTATTTTAAAAAATGAATAGACTTTCTATTCAAAAAAATGAAAAGGCCGTCATTAGAGTTTATGGAACATCGCAATCTGTCTAATGTCCGTAATATGACCTTCATGGAATATTGAGCTCTCCTCAAATTTGTTACATAATGCTCATTATATAAATCTTATATCATTATGTTATTACTGAAAACATACGAAGTTGTACGTTATCAGGTAAAATGAACGCATTTGGCGAGCCAATGACTTGGTTTATTAGAAATCAATATTTTTTTCACTTACATGTATTATAGCATTCTTACTTCCACGTTAACACCCACCCACATCCACAATGTATCTCCATACCCACGGTCATACTCAACACAAACACACCCCTTAAATACACCCAATTTAAGAACCAAGCAAGCAAGCAAGCAAGCAAGCAAGCAAGCAAGCAAGCAAGCAAGCAAGCAAGCAAGCAAGCAAGCAAACAAAATAAAGTCATGTCTTTGTACCTGTCTCTTTGCTGTTCCCTCATATATATTAATTTGTGGCGCCAGTAAATTTCTATTAAATCGTTATGTTTCTTTGTTTTTACTTTTATGAAGCCCCCTTCCTTTTCTACCAAATATAAAATGTCTTCAAAGTGGCTCATGCGTGATGTGAAACCGTTCGCTGAATGTCATACTACTTGAATATATGATATTTTCATATGTGCTGATTACGTTAAAAAAAGGAGGTCACGCGATTTAATTTCAAACAAAATCAATGCCAAATATGGCATTTTCCCCAATATTTTATGGCAGGCTGCTATGGTAAACAGACCAGAATGTGAATACATTATTCATTACTCCAAATGTTGCTGGCAAAGTTGTTGAAATTTCACGTAGGCCATATGTTTAGGTTCTTGTTTTTATGTTTTGAAATGCGAAAAGAGAAAAAAATATGGTTACTGGATTCATCTTGAACTAAAAAATCTGGTAAACATAAGTGCATATTCCTCCCTTTTTGCGTCTTGCTTATGCGCACAGTACCACGACTTATGTGCCTTACGTGCTACGCAGCATGACTTTTCTCCCAAGAACGTACAAATAACGTACGAACGCACCCCAACATATTGTTTACTATAATTTTGTACCATGACCTGACGTTCGATTTAACTGATAACAGGGGACTTGAAATTTGAGTTTCAAGAATCTACTCTCTTGGTTATTTAAAACCGTTAGATTAATGTATGTTATGCAATTCCATATGTCACCTGCGTTCGTAATTATAATACTGGTTCATATCTATGCTTCAAAAGCTAAAGGAAATGAGGAAAGTTACACATAGAAGCTCTATAAATTATAGCAATATTAATGGTTCTTTTAATAAGACCCTAGACTATGCCATAGTCGATTTTTGATAAATAAAACATGTCATTAATCATGATGAAAGGATTCAGTTGAACTCGAAATTATACCGATATTTATTACATCAAAATACTAGTTGTGAAAAAAAAAAAAAAAAAAATTGTTGTGAAAAAGTTTACATAATTATATTAGTGACAGTAAAAGTAAAGTATACGTAGGCTTATATTATTGAATGCAACATATCATAATGTCATAATTATATTGGCACTTCAATGCTGAACAATTCTGATTTTAGAATCTACCAGTTTATTAATCGCGAAATTCCGGGTTAAAAATCGACTATGGACATTGCATTTTAAACGGGACTTTGATCGGGCAAAATCCCTACACACACTGTCAATCATACTTGTTTATCAATCCAATTTAACCGTACGCACAAAGCTTGGAAGTACAAGCATGGTACAAGACGCGCTCATGCAACTACTGGGAGTTTATTGTTCCCGCCAACACAAAGGCCGCATAGTTGTGTACCATGTAGTTATTAATGGTAATGGCAGGTACCCGGAGGATTTAAACCATAACGAGATATGGGCGACCAATCAGAAGCCAGATCCATTTAAAGATGCATTACATCATGGCCAATTTGAGTAGGCCAGAAATCCGACAATCTCATCCGTAGACAGCCGTGTTAAGCATGCAAACCACAATACAAAGTCAGTAGTCCACTTGGGAAGCTAACAAACAGAGGGGGTACGGTGACTGAAAAGATCAGTTGTGAAAATCTATCAATTGTGCACAAATTAATTAAATCCGAGTTTTAAGCTTAAATGCAATAACCAGATTATGCACAATGGACAAGTGGGCTTCGGAGTAGTCTAATAAGACCCAAGCGTGAAAAAAATCACATTTTAAAACATACACATACCATGTTTCATAAAATAAATAAATCTTTATTTCGTTGACATGAGATGACCCCTGATGACTTTGAAATGACCTTGGAAAAATCTTCCTTGAACCTAATAATAGGCATAATGTGTGATATGTTCCAGAGCGACACCCTCTGTACACCGAAAACACGGTTTATTGCCGATAAACCGTGTTTTTTGATCAAAAACGGGCGACTGATAAACAGTGTTAAAACAATGTTTTTCGCGATAAACTATGTTTATCAATGAACAATGTTTTTTTTTACCTGATAAACATTATCTTTCGAGAAACTATGTTATCCGAAGGATTAAGTTTTATAATAAAAAGCAAATATTATCGTCTTTGCAATTTATATCGTTATGCCATCATTAGGATCACTACTCGAGTTGAAAAAGTGTAGGGATTGCTATAAAAGCTATTTAAACCCAGTTTATACATATTTTTCCTGATGTATAACGACCTTAATAGTCATATGTATTTCATCTATCTTATTGATACAATCGTTACACAAATGAGACATTTAATCAGAGAAGAACACTTATAGTGATTCAACTAAAGTGAGAAATGATGAAAATCACTAGGGACCTTGAAAGCTGCACGACATTACATAACTAGTAATCTAACCTTAAAACCTTTGAAAAATGTTAGCAATCGGTGAATCGATCGGAAGACTATCTTTATGTTATGCTTCAATTTATAATTTAACTTTGTAAAAAGCTTGTCATAAGGTTACTCTGAGTTGGTAAATATATTGTTATAGGCATTTGCAGTATGTCAAATGTTCAGTGATTCCACACATTTTAGTGATCGCTCCCAATACGTTTACATAGCCAGCGTGGGCACTTCCGAACAAAATACTGCTATGCAAAATGTATGCCGAATCGAAGCTGCTAGCCACAGTTTACTTTCAAACTTATTGATAAGCATTCATTCTGTTTGATTATGATTTGTGAATGTTATACATTATGCCTGCATAGTTATTAAAATTATATTCCAATGATTCTATCATAACTAAGCTCATGTTTCATTGTAATAGTTAATAAATACCGTCGTTATCCCTCGGGACACGCGCCATCTTAGCACTTACCATGCTTACAACCAACTTTATTTGAGTTTGAATTTCTACCAAAAAGCACCCTTTTTCATAACAAGCTCCTCTTTGCCAATAGCCATAGGATACGATATACACTTAAACAGTTTTAAAACAGCACCAGATCTGTGTAAAGCACTCTTCGTTAAAACTCCAATCCAATCCATCCCTGAAAATTACGACTTTCCATTTATGAAATGCTAAGAATTGCAGGCCACTAGAGGCGACGCTGGTGTTAATAGTTTTATTAATTTATTATATCATTCCCAATAATACTACTTCAGATTTATGAACGTGACTGAATAATAACCTTACTAGAAAAGACCAACACTGATCAAACTGTTTTTGTATTAAAGCTGTCCTGACATTATACATGTATGTAACTACCCTCAGGGAGGGGGTAGTTGCAGTATTTCAAGTTACCTGTTAAAACCTTGGTGTATCTAAGCTCTATTATTCTAGATTTATTTGTTACTAGCTAACTGCTAGAAAATATCCTAGGCCAAAATCACCTCGTAACGCAAATTACAACGGTGAATATTTGTATTTATTTTCATAATTTTCATTATAGTATGATTGGAAATTGCTTTAAATGCAAAATATAATAAGATAACCATCACTGCTTAAGGGTCTTAATTACTACAATTCGTATATAGTAGTACTCAAACAAAACTTATTTTGCCCTGCCCATTAGTTTCACTGAAGAATTATCTTTCCCATGAAGACCACTGTAGGTTTGCGTAATCCTTTGCGTCCAAAAACCTTGCACGGATGACAACTTTCAAACGGTGCTGCTTTCACTATTCACTCACTTTCCTCAGGAACAGTTATTCACCCACTCTGTTCCACTTACCATTGACAGACGTGTCGTTTCATGAACTAGATTTCAGTAAGTCGACAAAAGCGCACTTTGGCGTGTGTTACATGCGCAAAAGATAAAATGCGTGGCGCGAAAATGAAAATAACAGGACGAAAGCGCGAAAAAATAAAGGGAGCGCTGAATAAAATTAATATAATTTGAAACTGTTGAAGCTAACATTATGTCCATTTAGGTTGAAGGGTGTCAAGTTTAAAGATAAGTTTCTTTTCCATGTCTCTTCTGGACTGGTCGTCCCCGGCGCATTTGTACTCATGGGGCGGAAATGAAAGTCTTGGAATCTCCTTTAAAGAACCCATAAGTTAACATAATTATTTGTGTCAATATTTGGGTGCAAACACCATTAGGTCTAAAGCGGCGTTTCCTGTCTATAATAGATTTTGAGAAGGATAAATTCCTTATATAACTTTTCTATTCTGTTTACAGATTTCAATCGTCTAGCAGATAAAATTTAGAAAGCTGTTCATGAATACTAAAGAAAAACGTTAATCAGGTCAGGCTTTTAACCTGTGTTATCGACATTTCTGTCTATAATTTGAAGGTATAGGAGAAGGTTTAACTATAAAATAACCTTTTTTGTTCTTGTTATAGATTTCAATCGTCGAACAGCAAGGATTTTAAAAAGGTTGTTCATGAATACTAAAGAAAACGCTAAACAGTTAACCGTACTTACAGATAAGAAGACAAATCAACCAACATGTTTATCTGCATCTCTGTTAAAATAACACTCATACTAGTTAATTGTATTTGTCCTTACCCGCCGCCTGTGTCCAAATTCTCATTATTATACCTCCTACGGAATTACTTAATAATGAATACTCCTAGTATTTTTTTGTGATTTAATCTCAAATTAGCGGTTCCACAGATATAAAACATAATATATCTTCCTAACAAACAAGAGTAGTCTTCAAAATAGACATTGCGGATTCAGATTTTACATAATGGTAACCTCCTAAAAATTCTGACCCTTACCCTAACAAAAATGTTGGGATTCTAAAACTTTTAAATAATTATGTCTACAGACCAATTTTGTCAAATCTCGCGATTTGGTAACCCGATTATAATTAGAAGAAATTCAACAAATCTTGGTTAAAATCCGACATTGGTAAAATTAAACGTAGTGTTGGTTTTGTATTTGCCAATCATTTAAACATCTGATATTTAACCAGTTGGGTGATATTTGCCTAACGTTTTTCCACAAAGAGTGAAATATCGTTACCTATCACGTCAACATTTTGGTTGATAAGAGTGTGCATGTAGTAGCATGTTGGAGTGTAGATCCTGATCACAGAGGGAAAAATGTGCGCGCGTATGTTTTCTAAAATGTCGAAGAGCTTAGAAGTTATATTTAAATTGACATGGAAAGTAAACCAGTGAATTTAGCACGAGAGAGGTTCAATTACAAAGAAAACTCATGATTCAATTTGGGATGCACTCAGTACATGTTTTTGCTGTTAAGACTTGCCGTGGGACATACGTCATGTCATGCGTCTTTTTTATCAACTTGGGTTTACTTGTCGCATCGGCGTACTTACCGGTGTGTATGTTCTATTTCATTATATATTGGAAATTGATGGGAAGCTTTTAATTCAAAGAAAGAAACTTGGAAACCGTTTTAATCTGAAGGTAAAAGATTGAAACGTAAACGTTTAGATAGGCAGCCATATACATCATTGAAGAAAGATTGGCAAGTAAGGTTAGCGCTACGACAATCAAATACACACTACTGGCGGTTGACATACTTCTTTTTACATGAACTACATGAAGTGAATTTTACATTCATGTTAACGATTGAATAAAGATTTATGGTAACTACAAACGAACAACAACAAACATTGTCTTTTTTTTAAATTCATCAATTTCTGACTGGGCTGGAAAATGTCATTATGTAATTTCTTAGCTCAAATGAAAACCTCATAATGTCACATGGTCTGGTCAATGGAGGCCAAAGGCGGCAAATTTGAAATAAATGCAAAACAATAAAATAGATAAGAAACATGAAATTAACTAAAAACACGTTTGCTAGACCTTTATTTTTCTCAGTATATGATAGTCTAATGTTTGTATAAAGGTACTAATTATAGCAACTTAATTTTCAAAAATGCTTCCTTTGGCTCCATGGACAAAGATAGTGTTACATATGTATAATGTGGGCCCGGTATATAAACTGTGGGTTCGGTACATAATGATCAACCGATGCCAGTCTGTATGAAGGGGCGATATATTTATTTAATAATCACACAACGAGGTACGGGCAACCAACTTTCTTGCAAACTCTCTGCAGTTGCATCAGTAGATAGGCAAGGTCTGCTTGTTCTCAAGGACAGTCTTCAATGAACGGCTCTTTCCAGAGCAAGCAAACCTTTTTACATTAGAAGATAGGCGAGGTATGATTGTTCTCTGTTGACACGGGGCAATTTTCAGTGAAGGGTTATTTTCAAAGCCACCACTATTTCTCTTTTCTCTTTTGATAAGGAGCCGTTTTCAGTGAACGGCTCTTTTCAGGGCCACCATTTTTTTACATTAGCAGTTAAACGAGGTGTGTTTGTTCACTTGTTTTCACAAGCGGCAGTCGTCAGTGATGGACTCTTTTCAGAACCATAGGCAAGGGATGACCTACATATCTCATTCTTAGGTAGAGTCCAAGTCAGAGCTATTGCTGACAAAAGCTTGGCAGTTCGAAACGGCGAACCTCCTGAAAACTTAGCCAGTACATAAACCTTAATTATGTACACTTTTGATCATAATCATTTTGTGTGGAGGTACGTATGTGTGTGTCACAAAATATGTCCTGATACACCTTTTACTACTGTAAACTGCCTAAATGTCTTTTAATAACTAAATAACATTGGACATTTTTTTATAGAAATATCCAGGATTTTACAGGATTTTTGCGACTTAAAATTACGGCTGATCGTGTTTGTTTAACGTTTTGCCGGTATTTAACGTAAAAGTACAGTGTACAGACAGAACATTACGTAAATACGGTAAAACAACTGTAATACATCATATGCATCATTCACTGTTATTTAACGTGGAAAGTGTCGTTATTGTGTTATTTTAGAGTGTTTGTACATTTACGGAACTCTCTCGTTATTCCCCGATATAGTAGAGAGCTTGCGGAATGAAGTTACTGGAACTTTAACGGCAACTTCAAAATATCGATTCGATTTCTTGCTCAACTTCACTTCAACGCGAACGTCAGATTGGTTTCTGTACCAACAGCGTCTTGTTGTTTAAACTAGGGGAAGGGTATCAATGGGTGATCAAAAGAAGGGTATGTAAAAGCGACTGCATCAAATTTCTCCCTTTTGTTTGCTGAAGTGGTTTGTTGGTAACACTTATTACAATAGGCGCTTAGTTTGAATAAACATGGATTACATCTCTTGGTGATGACCAATGCAATGGGAATTAGGCCTATGTTATGAGCTATACGCTAATATTATACTTCTAAACATGTTTCAATTAAATATTCTTGTGATATGCCTATATTATTGTCCCGGATTATTATAATAAAAGCTCAATTATTATTCCAGTAAACGTCAGCTTTGTCAATTTTATATTTCCATCAGGACACAAGCCCATTTTATCTGTTTGCTCTCCCTAGCCCCCCCCCCCCCCCCCACCACCACCATCACCACCTCTCCATATCATCCCCTCCAGATCTGTGTAAAGCACTCTTCGTTAAAACTCCAATCCAATCCATCCCTGAAAATTACGACTTTCCATTTATGAAATGCTAAGAATTGCAGGCCACTAGAGGCGACGCTGGTGTTAATAGTTTTATTAATTTATTATATCATTCCCAATAATACTACTTCAGATTTATGAACGTGACTGAATAATAACCTTACTAGAAAAGACCAACACTGATCAAACTGTTTTTGTATTAAAGCTGTCCTGACATTATACATGTATGTCACTACCCTCAGGGAGGGGGTAGTTGCAGTATTTCAAGTTACCTGTTAAAACCTTGGTGTATCTAAGCTCTATTATTCTAGATTTATTTGTTACTAGCTAACTGCTAGAAAATATCCTAGGCCAAAATCACCTCGTAACGCAAATTGCAACGGTGAATATTTGTATTTATTTTCATAATTTTCATTATAGTATGATTGGAAATTGCTTTAAATGCAAAATATAATAAGATAACCATCACTGCTTAAGGGTCTTAATTACTACAATTCGTATATGGTCATTTTCACAGTAAAGGGTGTAACTTTTGATTTTTTGGGTCAAAATTTCAAACCACTTAAATATGTTTCTGTTTACTGTAATCATGCATAGAAGCAACTCAAATTCCAGTAAAATAATGTTTCAAGGCTTAAACCTTTTGATTTCTGATAAAAAAATTGACATTTCCATAACATTTTGGTTAAAATCTAAGAAAAATGTATTTTACATAAGCTCAGAAAATTATGACATGAAAGCTGGAATACATGTGAAATCCCATTCCAAAGTAAGTCAACAGATATAAGTTAAATTTTATACCATGTTTTGCTATGTTTGTAATTGCAATTTTGAAAATTTTTAACATCAAGGGTCATTTGCAATGGAAATTTCCCAATCTTAAACATATTTTTAAGTTTTAATTGGGTTCCTAAAATAATTTGAATGTCTAACTTCATGTACAAATACTACTTGATGAAAGGAACCTCCCAGCCAAGTTTCACAGAAATTGGAGTTATTCTTTAGAATTGGCAATTCAAGCGATTTGTGTTTCGGAGGCTTCAGTTAACAACACAGGTGATCATAAAAGTAAAATATTTGGCTAACTACTACAAGTTGACATGAAAAAATAGGTAAAAAATATCACAATTACCAATTTTCATGCTTTGCTTCTAAGTATTGAATTTCAGTTGTGACAAAAATTAAATTATCACAGCAAGTCATTTTTTTGTTTCGGAGGCTTCATGTTAACAATGGTTAAACATTGCAGAAGTATTTTTTTGAAAACAACACTGTTGGATTCATCTAAGCTGTTATTTTCTTGTGTGTATTGAATCAATGATTCTATGTGGCAGATATTGTAGATTTATAGCATGTTAACTTTTCACCCATTTGTTAAGTATGGTGTTTTTTGCATGTGAAGCCTCCGAAACAGGCTTTTTGGGTATCAGTATATTTTTCAAACATTAACCATAACATCAACTTTTTTTTAAATTTATGACATTCTGCACATATCAAGTAACAATTACAATGCAGATATCAGTATGAAACACCAATTTAGATATGCATAGATGATAATTAATCTTATTGTTGTTTCGGAGGCTTCATTTGTTTCGGAGGCTTCAATTGTTAACGGAAAGTTTGTATTGGGTCCCATTTTCAAACGGTGATATATATCTCCACAATTTAAAAAGAAGTGATTTGAAGATCTACTTTGCTACATTTTGATAAATAGATTGGATGAGCTCTTTTATTTATATTTGCCCAAGCTTGCTGAACAGTTTGTTTCGGAGGCTTCAAAAAAGTTAACGGAAAAACGGCTCTTTGAAGTCAAGATTTTATAAAAATTTTGAAAGCTTGCAAATCGACTAATTTTTGTTACCCATTTCAAGTTAAGATATCAACTGTTATGAATCAAGAAGAAGTGAAGAAATAACCAAGAATTACGAACCAAAGCTATACCCACAAAGTTTGTTAACAATTGTTAACGGAAAATGAAGCCTCCGAAACGACAAATCTCGAAGTCCGGTTCTCAAAAATACAGGGCTGTTCACAATTAAATCTAATGTGGCAGTGTTTACTGAACATATGACCGTACTTTCAGGATAAGAAAAATTATCCATGAACTAACTGAAGAAAACACAGGTTTTTACAAAAATGTTACTGTTTTTTATAGTTTTTCAAAATGGCAATATTAGGTACATTTAAGCCTGCTAAAACTGAACGCAGTAACTCCTGAAGATGATTATGCTACCCAAGGTAGCTGCTAACTAGATGACTTATGTGGCCAAAAATTATGGAATTCTGTGGCTTTATTAGAAAACTACGGATCAAAATGTTAAAAATCCAAAGTTACACCCTTTACCGTGAAAATGACCATATAGTAGTACTCAAACAAAACTTATTTTGCCCTGCCCATTAGTTTCACTGAAGAATTATTACAACTTTCCCATGAAGACCACTGTAGATTTGCGTAATCCTTTGCGTCCAAAAACCTTGCACGGATGACAACTTTCAAACGGTGCTGCTTTCACTATTCACTCACTTTCCTCAGGAACAGTTATTCACTCACTCTGTTCCACTTACCATTGACAGACGTGTCGTTTCATGAACTAGATTTCATTAAGTCGACAAAAACGCACTTTGGCGTGTGTTACATGCGCAAAAGATAAAATGCGTGGCGCGAAAATGAAAATAACGGGACGAAAGCGCGAAAAAAATAAAGGGAGCGCTGAATAAAATTAATATAATTTGAAACTGTTGAAGTTAACATTATGTCCATTTAGGTTGAAGGGTGTCAAGTTTAAAGATAAGTTTCTTTTCCATGTCTCTTCTGGACTGGTCGTCCCCGGTGCATTTGTACTCATGGGGTGGAAATGAAAGTCTTGGAATCTCCTTTAAAGAACCCATAAGTTAGCATAATTATTTGTCTCAATATTTGGGTGCAAACACCATTAGGTCTAAAGCGGCGTTTCCTGTCTATAATAGATTTTGAGAAGGATAAATTCCTTATATAACTTTTCTATTCTGTTTACAGATTTCAATCGTCTAGCAGATAAAATTTAGAAAGCTGTTCATGAATACTAAAGAAAAACGTTAATCAGGTCAGGCTTTTAACCTGTGTTATCGACATTTCTGTCTATAATTTGAAGGTATAGGAGAAGGTTTAACTATAAAATAACCTTTTTGTTCTTGTTATAGATTTCAATCGTCGAACAGCAAGGATTTTAAAAAGGTTGTTCATGAATACTAAAGAAAACGCTAAACAGTTAACCGTACTTACAGATAAGAAGACAAATCAACCAACATGTTTATCTGCATCTCTGTTAAAATAACACTCATACTAGTTAATTGTATTTGTCCTTACCCGCCGCCTGTGTCCAAATTCTCATTATTATACCTCCTACGGAATTACTTAATAATGAATATTCCTAGTATTTTTTTGTGATTTAATCTCAAATTAGCCGTTCCACAGATATAAAACATAATATATCTTCCTAACAAACAAGAGTAGTCTTCAAAAATGACATTGCGGATTCAGATTTTACATAATGGTAACCTCCTAAAATTCTGACCCTTTCCTAACAAAAATGTTGGGATTCTAAAACTTTTAAATAATTATGTCTACATACCAATTTTGTCAAATCTCGCGATTTGGTAACCCGATTATAATTAGAAGAAATTCAACAAATCTTGGTTAAAATCCGACATTGGTAAAATTAAACCTAGTGTTGGTTTTGTATTTGCCAATCATTTAAACATCTGATATTTAACCAGTTGGGTGATATTTGCCTAACGTTTTTCCACAAAGAGTGAAATATCGTTATATTACGTCAACATTTTGGTTGATAAGAGTGTGCATGTAGTAGCATGTTGGAGTGTAGATCCTGATCACAGAGGGAAAAATGTGCGCGCGTATGTTTTCTAAAATGTCGAAGAGCTTAGAAGTTATATTTAAATTGACATGGAAAGTAAAGCAAGTGAATTTAGCACGAGAGAGGTTCAATTACAAAGAAAACTCATGATTCAATTTGGGATGCACTCAGTACATGTTTTTGCTGTTAAGACTTGCCGTGGGACATACGTCATGTCATGCGTCTTTTTTATCAACTTGGGTTTACTTGTCGCATCGGCGTACTTACCGGTGTGTATGTTCTATTTCATTATATATTGGAAATTGATGGGAAGCTTTTAATTCAAAGAAAGAAACTTGGAAACCGTTTTAATCTGAAGGTAAAAGATTGAAACGTAAACGTTTAGATAGGCAGCCATATACATCATTGAAGAAAGATTGGCAAGTAAGGTTAGCGCTACGACAATCAAATACACACTACTGGCGGTTGACATACTTCTTTTTACATGAACTACATGAAGTGAATTTTACATTCATGTTAACGATTGAATAAAGATTTATGGTAACTACAAAAGAACAACAACAAACATTGTCTTTTTTTAAATTCATCAATTTCTGACTGGGGCGGGAAAATGTCATTATGTAATTTCTTAGCTCAAATGAAAACCTCATAATGTCACATGGTCTGGTCAATAGAGGCCAAAGGCGGCAAATTTGAAATAAATGCAAAACAATAAAATAGATAAGAAACATGAAATTAACTAAAAACACGTTTGCTAGACCTTTATTTTTCTCAGTATATGATAGTCTAATATTTGTATAAAGGTACTAAATATAGAAACTTAATTTTCAAAAATACTTCCTTTGGCCCGATGGACAAAGATAGCATATGTATAATGTGGGCCCGGTATATAAACTGTGGGTTCGGTACATAAATGATCAACCGATGCCAGTCTGTATGAAGGTGCGATATATTTATTTGATAATCACACAAAGAGGTACGGGCAACCAACTTTCTTGCAAACTCTCTGCAGTTGCATCAGTAGATAGGCAAGGTCTGCTTGTTCTCAAGGACAGTCTTCAATGAACGGCTCTTTCCAGAGCAAGCAAACCTTTTTACATTAGAAGATATGCGAGGTATGATTGTTCTCTGTTGACACGGGGCAATTTTCAGTGAAGGGTTATTTTCAATGCCACCACTATTTCTCTTTTCTCTTTTGATAAGGAGCTGTTTTCAGTGAACGGCTCTTTTCAGGGCCACCATTTTTTTTACATTAGCAGTTAAACGAGGTGTGCTTGTTCACTTGTTTTCACAAGGGGCAGTCGTCAGTGATGAACTCTTTTCAAAACCATAGGCAAGGGATGACCTACATATCTCATACTTAGGTAGAGTCCAAGTCAGAGCTATTGCTGACAAAAGCTTGGCAGTTCGAAACGGCGAACCTCCTGAAAACTTAGCCAGTACATAAACCTCAATTATGTACACTTTTGATCATAATCATTTTGTGTGGAGGTACGTATGTGTGTGTCACAAAATATGTCCTGATACACCTTTTACTACTGTAAACTGCCTAAATGTCTTTTAATAACTAAATAACATTGGACATTTTTGGTACACTGTTAGAAATATCCATGATTTTACAGGATTTTTGCGACTTAAAATGACAGCTGATCGTGTTTGTTTAACGTTTTTCAGGTATTTAACGTAAAAGTACAGTGTACAGACAGAACATTACGTAAATACGGTAAAACAACTCTAATACATCATATGCATCATTAACTGTTATTTAACGTGGAAAGTGTCGTTATTGTGTTATTTTAGAGTGTTTGTACATTTACAGAACTCTCTCGTTATTCCCCGATATAGTAACTTGAAAATACATTTAAAAAGACGTATGAGTAAAAGAAAAGAAATGATTGGATGATCTGTGGATGTTTCTTTATTTCTACATGTATGTATATTTAAAGTACACTGATTCCTATATCAATACTACCTGACATTAAAACGAAGATTCTAATGGAGTTCTCTACCATATGGCATTATGTTAAAATCAATTTTGATATCTGCACCTTTAAAATATAAATGACAAGTTCTAGAAAACAAAACGTACATTATCTTGTCGTGTCGTTCCTAAGACTTATCATTCGTACTAACCAAATGGAGTTTGGACTCGAAACTACTAGATTAACAAAATACACCATGGATAAGCACCAATATGGACCAAATTGAGATTTGGTTTTGGTAGCAAAGGGAAAGATAGCGAAAAATGACACATTGGCACTTCTTTTCAGGATTCGTTTAATTTTATATAAAGGATACGTACGAGGGTCAGTCAGTATGCAATGAGAATTGACCTTTGACCTTATATTTAATATTTGGATGGAATTTCTTTATGAGTACATAAAACTGCATCTTTTTCTTTCAAACCACATAATGTGTAAATGATACCATATACTTGATTACGTAACAACATAAGGATAAAATCAATAGACTAAGGGCACTGCCAAATCACGCAAAAAGGAGGGCCTTTTAAATTACAGCAAATGCATGTGTTTAAAACGTCTGAAAACAGCAAAAGTACACAGTGCACATGGCTAGTTTTGAGTAGGAATAATCACTAGGCCTTCAGGGACTTTCCATTAAACTTGTGTGGAAACGGAACATCTCTGAACTTCAACAACCCAACATTATTCTGTAAAAATGGCGAAAATGAAAGAGCAGTTATTACAAATGATATTAATAATAAAATGACAGAATTATTGGAATATCGGCCCTCGTGAACTGTACAAAATCATTTCTCCAAGACAAAAAAAAAAAAAAAAAAAAAATAATAATGATTTGGAATTTTCCTCTTTCACGTGCACCATAAATTTTCTAGCTATACATTTCTGGTCACGTGCAAAAGTTGCTCATTTCCTAATGTGATCATAACAATAACAAAAGCTTTAATGTGAAAGATAAAGTAATATCCATAAACATTCGCAATTGCCACGTGAAAGATAAAGTAATATCCATAAACATTCGCAATTACCAAAACACATTTCAGCGATATAGAAATTCAAAATTACAGAACAACATGGTAAGTATTTGCACGTGTTTGCTGTTCATTTGATACGGGAATGTCATTCGCCTGGGAGACGACATACAGAATAAGCCTACCAGTGCTTTCAATCAATAGCATGTGAAAATTAAACCTCGAAGACATTGATATAATGTCTCACTGTAAAAGACTCCTATCCACGAATATATACAGAGAAAATATCGACGGGACTTGAAATGTTGATTCGTTTTAGAAATTTCATGCCTCAAGTATCTCATATAAATGAAAATGTGATAGAGATGAAGTTTTGGATTACATAATATGTAGGTAATACGACCTTGAGGATACGCTCAATATTTCTAAGCCTCCCCAAAGTTGTTACATAATGCTCATAATAAAAAATATGCTATACTATAAAGAAAACATAGGCTACCAAATCGTATACCATGTTGTATGTTATAAGTAAAGTTAACAAATTTGGTGATCCAAAGCTTATATCCAAATCTTTGATTTATTGGAAAAACACTATTTTCCCCTTACATAGAATTTATTTTCAGGATAAAGCAAACTAACATTAATTTGATAGTTTGGAAGTTAATAATATCAGGAAAATATTACAGCCATTGTGCTCACAGAGCACCACCCTTAGCCAATGTCAATAGCCTTTAAGTAGAGTCGTAAGTAGAGTCATTAGTTCTCTTAGCCATTAACAATAATCCAATGAAGCATGGAAGTAATCCCCATGAATGAAGTATTCGGTGCACACATTTGTCTGAAACTATAATCAGTAGCGTATACAGCCCTTTTAAACGGCGCGCGCCCGGGTTTCAAAATAAAAGAAAAGACGAAATTAACCTCATATTTTACCAATTCAGCTTTAATATGTTATATTATATACACGTTTTATGATCCTTTCTTAGCTCACCAAGAAATTCGCGCCCCCAGTTGCTGAAGTTTGGATAATAGTAATAATGCCACAACTTACAGGTAACATTATGACAAAATACATGTTTTAGATTCATTCATGTGGCATTTGTTAACAACAGAGATTAACATAAACACGAGTGCAATAATATGCATTGATGAAAAGAAAGTTAAAATCTGTGTATAGATAATTATTTCTTTATAATCTCTAGCGTCATAGAGTGGAGTTGTATATAATAAATTATGTGTTATGTGATTCTTTACGAAGAATCTTCCTATTTCAAAAGTGCTAGCCAACATGTATTTATTGCCTAAATATGCATAAAGAATAGTTTTCCATATTGTAACATTTGCTGAGGAGGACGCGCTCGATATTTTCTTTAAATTCTGTTTTTACAAGATTGTAATGTGCCTTATTAAGGGATGGGGTATGAACGTTTGGACAGTATTTATTGTGGGACATTAGACACATCAGACATATCGAATCGCATTCTGAATACGAAGAAATTCGCAATGATTAAAAATTGATATTTTTGATATTTAACAGTACTCGAAGTAAACTTTATAAATCTGATGATTTATACTTAAAGTGTATGTAGGTGTGATGAAAAGCCGTCGACGACCTTTCATATTGAAGATATGGATTTTTTTTTTTCCAAAAAGACCTAATTTTTTTGGTGTTTTGGGGGAAAATCCATATCTTCAATATGAAAGGTCAAAATTTTCAATTGATCGTCGGCTTTTCCTCACAGCTACATACACTTTAAGAATATATCATTAGATTTATAAAATTTACTTCGAAGACTGTTATATATCAAAAATTTGAAAAATATCAAATTTTAATAATTTGTCATAAAATTTGCATTATATCGTGAATTTCAAAAAATTAAAATTATTTGATATCAGAAAGACATTCTTCGTATTCAGAATGCAATTAGATATGTCTGATGTGCTCTCATGTCCCACAAAAATACTGTCGAAACGCTCAAAACGCTCAAATCCCTTAAACTAACATACCCTGTAAAAATCAAAACTTTCTGTGCTGTAGTTTTGTCAAAATCCGAGATTTTGAATAAAGTGCTCGCGTTTGATTACATGTATTACCATGGAAATATTGGTCTAACGCGTACGCGATGTTCATAACACACCTCATACATATTGAGCGGGACAGTCATACACGCGTCAAAGGACGTCTCTGCCTTGCACGTGACCTACTTCAGGCGAAACCAGGCGGCGGATGACATGATCGAGCCGGCAACTTGTGAAACCGCCCGGCCGTATGGCATTTTCCAATTTAGTCGGTTAGTTTTGTGGGGTTCATTATCGAACCCCAACGGTTTTAGCTTGTATTTATATTATTTATCAACATAGGCCTATTTGTTTGTAATATTTCAAGCGTTTTAAAATTTCAAAATAATCCCATTCAATTACACGGTTGACGATGAAAATTTACTGAATTTAGAGAATGCAATGCGGCCACCACCTGGGCGAAACACTCAAACAAACAGCCAAACGGCCATCTATCAATTTAGCATAAATATTTTGACCTTACCACCCTATCCATGGGTACAGGGTAACCGTCCAACTTCGAGGGCGGGTGTAATATGTGGTGGTGGGTCTTGATGGCCAACTACATGTTCCGGTCATTTTTGTAACATACTTGTAAATTATTGGCATGACACATCATATAATACCTTTCATCGGATGGTAGATTTGTTGTCACTAAAATGATCGCAAGCGATAGACTTACGATTGACCCGATACGCCGATTTAGGGTTTCTCTATCGGAAGTCAATTTGTGCCGAAATAGGTGTATTGCATAACAAAGGAGATTGATTGACCGTATTTAGTGTTTATTTGAGCGTTTTGTTCACGGGCCAAATTGGGGGCGGGTGGAGTGATACAACCGCCTTGCTAGGACGAGGGTATTAATGGAATGGAAAAACAACACCGATTAAAATCGGTGAAATATGTTCGGTTATTATTAATTCTATATGGACGAGAACATTGCGCGCAATATGATATGAAATATTTAACATAAGCATTGCCTCTCATGGTTTGTATTTTCCAGTATTCCATAAATGGAAAATCGCCATTTCTAGAGATGGATTGGATTGCATTTCGAAGCAGGAAGCGAAGAGCTTTTCAATGTTATAGAATTACTCAAAACAAGAAGATAAGTGTTCTAACGAAGAGTGCTAGTCACAGATCTGGTGCTGCTTAAGTGTTAAAATGTATAACGTATCCTCTGGTTAAACTGGCAAGAGGTGGTTGGCTTGTTATAAAATCAGGGTAATGTTTGCAGAAATTAAAACTCATATGAAGTTGTTTGTAAGTGTAAGTATAACGGAAGTATTTAATATAATATGTAATATAATATATATAATGTTACATGAGCAAATTTAGGAAATATCATATATTTCAAACATGATATTTTATTACCTGTGGGACCTTTTAACAATTATGGACCAATCAAAATCAAACGAAATAAAACGCTTATCAATAAGTTTGGTGCGAGTGAAACCGTGGCATAACATAACAAGTATTATTTATTGAGTCCTTGACACTTTTTGCATCTGTTCATTTATATTAATGCAAATCCAGATGATGCGATTCCTAAGTACTGTAGAACATTCACTTCTGCCTACAATGTGACAATCCATAATTCATACTTATCCAGGATTATCTTCGATACAAGCATGTCCATGACCCAATGTAGCTTATATTACCCGATCTTTCAACTATCATTTCAATAATATCTTCAGAATCCGTCAATACATACAGGGTGAGTAACCAAAAAAGTGCAATAGGCAAAGAATCGATATGTATGTGAGAACAAAGTTGAACTTTACCATTGTTGCATTTTCATGAGTATTTCTACTGCGATACCCATTTTAATTTTTTCCAAGAGGCACCATGTATTTTGAATGAAAGTACACAATGCATGCAGATCTGAAACTGCTTGTTGCATTCTTTCAATTCATTTTTCTTTTGAACACTACTAATAAGTTCTTCATACCTCACCCGACTCCAATAAGTCCAAATTACTGGATATTTTGTAAACCACTCCACTTCAATTTCCACGCATTTTCTGTCGACATTTGAAAAACCCAGCAACAAATTTGTTTGTTTCTTTTATATGGAATGGACAAGCATTAAAATTGGGTATTACTGTAAAATGTGTCATAGCAACTGAATGGTAAATGCTAACAACTTTTTTTTCACACAAGGTCACTATGAATAAAGCATTTACATCACGTTTTCATTTTGGTTTTAAAATAAAGATGAATGCTTTCACATCATAGTTTCCAAATTATATTACTTAAACTCTATGCTTAGGATTGATCATAACCCTAGAATAATGCAAACTTTTGAGCCTCATAACTTCTGCTTTTTGGTCTAAAGTATATAAATATATGTATTTACGAGCGTATATTATATAATTAGAATGACAAATATCTGTGACGTCAAATTATTGTAAAAATGCTCAGTTTCGAAAAAAAAATTCAAAAAATAGATATAAATATCTAGGAACTCAATTTTTGATTTTTTTTAACAACCAAATGTTTACCGAAAATGATTAAAATCCTCAATTTTGTACAGAATTTTGTACATTTTGTACACATTTTGTAGTAAAAAAAAAGGTTCATAGATATAGTTTTTGAAAGTTAATAAGAAAAAAAATGATTATTTTTTGTTATGTTGTTCAAACAAATTTCGGATCAAATTGTTTTTTTTTTCAAAAACCGTCACAGATGGATTCGTCAAATCTATACTTTTAAATACATGATTTAGACTAAAAATTCAGCTGAATTATGAGGCCCAAAGGTTTCCACAATTCAGGTAAACCATAAACCTAATTACATCAATAGACATGCGGAAGTTCCCAACTTTACCAAACATGCTTCATCATTACTTGCTGATCACTGGTTACCAATTAATCAACGCGTTTCATATAAAACAGTGATTCTTGTCATATTATTATTTTGATAGAGCTCTTAGGCGACCGAAAAATAGTTTTACCAACCCCACCTACCCAGATTTTGCATTTTGCAGATTTTTTTAAACATTTTGCTAAAATCCTGTTATATTAAATCAGTCGATTGAAATTTTGACACAAAGTGAAGATATTATCAAAATTTGTTTGCAAACAAAAATATATAATTTTGGCCAAATTGTTCAAGCTTTTGGTGATAATAAGGTCATTTTAGCCTCCAGAAAAAAAGCGTGTTTTTTTTTTCATTGTTTTATCAACAAACACTTCAACCATTTATATAACACAAACCTAAAAAGGGCATTTAAAAAAAAAATCTTTTATATGTAATGTCTGAGGTGTATATACAGAATACGAATGTAACAGGTGACTGCTGGGCATTCTGAGATATTCAGGGTCAAAGTTTATACAGGGATCAAAATTCAAAATCTAGGCTTAGCGAAAATGTCACAGGTCAACATTTGAAAAGAACAGTTTGCACTTGCTACCTAGGTTTAACAGCAAAATGGGTCAATGCCCATTCAGCCCGTTTGATTGTGACCTTTTGTTTCCTTGGTAACAAAATGTCCTAGTTAGTTCAAACTATTCTTGTTGTGATTAAAAACTAAAATTTGAGACGGTTTTCATCGAATTCGGAGGACATTTTCCGAAGAAATCATCAATGGTGTGCCACGTTTGAAATATATGGTCTTTCATGATGAATATCATTAATAAAATCACTGTAGACTAACACTATCACGCTCTATAAATTATAATTACATTTATAAGAAATTTATTTTACGTGTTATTTTTGCAGGAATGCTTGAAAGGGACGATATTATATTAAGTTTGATTTTCCAAATATATCGGGTCACCTTCCTTTAAAATGATTAATGATTTTAAGAAGAAAGGACACTGAAGCTCTTTTTGGAGATTGTACACGTTTCTCTGTTCAAATTCACCCTGTTTAAATAACTGATCAAAAGCCGTATAATTAATTAGATACCAATTCCTCTTCTAAACACTTAGCAGCTTACGCATGGCAAACTGGCATCGTGGTCTGATATTACGTTACATATAGTACTCCAAGTAGGTTAAACAGCCGGGAAAGACATCTTGTATCCGTCAAGTAAGACAGGTGATCCACATCTAATCGTGTAGGAGGTTCGTATTGGTGTCATTCCTATCGACTAGCCATCTCAAGCCTTTTATAGCCCTATTGATGACACTCGAGTGTCAAACATTTCAAGACAAGCCAATAGCTGGTACAAATGGGCAAGAGATATTTAAAATGGAAATTAATGGTATATTAGCATTAACATGAAGAAACGAAAGACAAACAGTATTATAAACGTTGTCAAAGTAGCCGGAAGAACATTTGGAACTTTTTATTTCTTTTGAAGCCTTATTTATATTGATTTGACACGTAAATCAGCTAAAATATTGATCAATTAAGCTTAATTAGGTAGTTTAAAATGGTGAATTGAAATAGCTATTCAAAAAGTATATTTCAGAGGCCTTTCTAAAATTGTGCCATTGCGATTTGTAACTTTTGAGAATTGGCAACACTTTTTAGACATAATCGCTATTGTAATGGCGAATCGTTGGTTTCTACAAAAGGATTTTGCCGAGTCACGGCAGTCAAATTTTGAAACATTTTCGGATTTTTCTGATATTAACATTAAATCACTCATTTGTACTACCAAATTGCGGAATTCAGTACCATTGGTCTATAAACACATTTAAAAGTTCTATAATCCGCACGGTCTTGTAAGAATTTTAGGGCAATGTTTATGTGAGATTATTGTTATTTATAATCCAAAGCATCAATGTAATTTTTAAAGGTAATTATTCTTGTTTTGTTACGAAGGTATTAAGGGTAGAGAATATAGAAATTTTTACCAAAGGAACATATTCTTGTTTATACCATGATATTGTTGTATCTCAATACTATCACAACTTCACCTGTGTAACTTACCTAAAAAGTGGTTCTTTTAATTAAAAATGCAAAAAATAAAGTCACTTTGCGCTTTTAGTACTGACCAGACTATAGTAATATTTTTAAATCACTCTGCGATTGTAGTACTGGCCAGACTATAGTAATAATATTATGCAATACTAGCAGCTATTAATTATGCTTCAGTGGGCAAGTACCTCTAACTTTAAATGGTATTGAAATTTGTCTTGTCCGGGGGACTTCCATATAGCTCAGTGGCGCTATTTTCTAGGGTCTATGGTGAATGTGACTGATGCGTAGTAAGCCTACATGTATGTAGGGCTGTAAAAAGCCTGTTCAGTGATTTCATCCGGAGAATGTAGAAATCCATGAATCAGCAAAATTTAGATTTTAGCACCTTGCCCAGCACCTTTGTTAGTTTCGATGTGCAAACCTTAAGCCCTGTATTAAAGACAAAGTAAGTTATTTTACATGAATCTGTAATTTCTCTACTTAGTAGAGAAATCAGCTATTATTATTATTTAATATCAGTATTTTATTTTACATATATCGTGGCCAAACGGCCAAATTACATGTAAAATTACAATTTGAACATACATATAAATATTAAACACTTTAAGAAAACTTTTAAAAGACATCAAAAATTGCATCTATAGGGAAAAAAGTATTAGATCAGAAAAGCACTCGGTCATATTATTGCACGCAAAATATTAATTTAACCAAAATACTATTGCACTATGAAAAACATCAAAATATACTAAAATCCAAAATATCATGCATAGGCGTAGATCCCGGGGGGATGGGGGGATTTATCCCCCCAATATTTTGGCAGGGGGATGGTCCATACAGTCATCCCCCATGTCGATGCCTGATAATGGGTTTCTGATCAAATTAACCTCATATTTGCCCATTTTAGCCCCAAAAGTGCAAATTTTCGCGCGTTTCGCGCGCATTTATTCTACTTTTACACAATATTTCATCAGTTTAGCTTCAAAATACCAAAATTTTTCGTGCGCTTAGCGCGCAATTGTACCATAAAAATATTCTGTCGCTCGATTGACTATACTTCAATTTTTTTTTTTCCAACTCCCCCCCCCCCCCCCATGTCAAAAAGAAATCTACGCCACTGATTAAATATGTCAAACATAATATAACAGTTGTACCAGACTATAAAAAGCAATCATGGCATTGGCAATGAAGAACAATCCCAAGAGGAGATTTAAAAGATTAACATAATATGGAACGGGGCTTAAACTTTATCAATACTACTGCTTTCCTCGGTTCTTGCCAAAACGTTTTAAAATATCTAATGACAATTTTAATGATTTATCCTTCACTTTTAGGCATTTTATATAGAATTTAAATTTGTTTTACCATTTTATACTTTCGCTGGGATCATTGAATAGCCCTTAAATTAAGACCCCCCCCTTTCGCTATCACCCAGCACATGGTTTGTCATCCACCCCAAAACACACACACACTTGTTTCACCATTGGATCTATTGTCTTCATGATTTAGACGCTTTTATTGTTTCATTGACAACTTTTGTTATATTTATCACTGATAATGTTGCCGAAAAGTCTTTTGAAATTAGTAGGCGTCATTAGTAGATCTCATATAATTGAAGTGCTCCCCCGATAGCAAAATAATGACAGGCGTATGCTTAGTTTTGACATGTAAGAATACAAAATGATTTCCTGAGTTCTTAATGGGGAGTTATAAGCTCCATTGCAAAGTGAAAGCAGAGCGAGGTGTGTGGATGTGAGGGCATGTGTTGTGTTTATGGCCCGGGGTTTATATTATTAGGGGCAAGCATCGAAATAAGCAGATTTGGACCAGGAACCACACATTTGGAAAAAGCGGTTCCTGGTCCTGTGATTATCTAGTGAACCAGGAGGCATTTTTAAAGAGCTATGAGTCATTTAATTTTTAATTGTACATGTTACATACAAAAACCGATTTAACTAACAGGCTCTATTTGAAAAAAAAAAAAATGTAGAGCCTGGTTCACATGATTTTGGTGTGGACCAGGAGCCAAAATGTTATGACCATTGGCTCCTGGGTTCCTGCTTATTTCGAGGCTTGGGGAGGGGTGGGTTAGGCAATTAACAGCTGCCTGGTATCATTCAACATTTCTGATACTGTTACGGCTTGAAATTTAAAGGCAGCGGGACTTTCGGATGCTCTCAGGGACAACTTTTACCACCTGATGAACAATCTCAAATGCTCTAATTTGCACCAACATGACAGTATAGATTAGGCCCATGAAAGTCAATTCCGAGTTTATCGTTACTTTTTTTCAGGTTGGTGAGGTGACTTTTTCTTTTTTCATTTTTCATTATTTCATCAGATTTCATTATTGACCTAAAATGCGTGTTGATTTGAAGCCAAACTCATGCATGTGATTTATAAACATGTTTTTTTTATATGGGTAAGGACTAGAAAAGTTAGAAAAGAGCCTGGTTTCATGCTTCCAAGTTATGAATATATGTTTACAAACAAAATATATGTTTCCAATTGCTAAAACTGGTGAAAACACTGATACTTTGAAAATAATGAATTATTTTGGCATTTTTGGAAATTTGATGCGGGTATTTTTGGTTTCAAAATGTGACGCGGGCGGGGACGATAAACTCGGAATCGACTTTCACGCGCCTTATAGGAAATATATTCTATCAGTTAATGGTTTTATAGTTTATTATTTCGGTTTACCAAAAATAAAGAAATAATATCAGTAATAACTGTAAAAAATGGTTTATGTCCATCTGAAGCCAAAATAATAGGATGAATTAAAAATAAGACGCACTATACTAATATACTATATCTTGAGCTGTGCATAGCGATAAACTAAACCAACAAACATAATAGAAAACAACAAGAAATAATACAGTTATATAGAAAACAGTCCCAGTACATAACTCACCGATAAATTACTCTCTTATTCATTTCACATTCATTTATCTAATGTGAATTACAATGTGACGCTTATTATACGCAAGACTGAGTCCAGCTGTTACAAATTTGATAACTCAATTCAAAACTTCTGAACACAGTACATTAGGATCAAGGGCGTTG